>NW_008238340.1:685000-713532 GCF_000691975.1 Corvus brachyrhynchos
CTGCGGGCAGCGTGGGCGAGCTGCGGAGACCTTGGGCCAGCTGCAGGGACCCTGGGCATGCTGTGAGCACACTGCGCTTGCTGCAGGCGTGCTGGGCGTGCTGCGGGTACACTGGTTCAGCTGCGGGTGCCCTGGGCGACCTGCGGGTACACCGTGGGCCACCTGCGGGCATGGGGGGCAAACTGCGGGCACACTGAGCTTGCTGTGGGCATGCTGGGCTCATGCTATGCTGCACTTCTTGCATGCTACGCTGGGCTAACTGTGCGCCACGGTGGGCTCACTGCATATCGCGCGTTGGGTTCACTGCATGCCGCACTGGGCGCATGCCACACTGGGCTCACTGCAGGCCCCACTGGGCTTGCTCCTTGTTGCCCTGGGCTCTCTTCATGCTGCCTTGGGCTCACTGCATGCCACACTGGGCTCATGCCACACCGGGCTTATGCCACGCTGGGCTCTCTGCAGGAACCAAAGTGCTCTGTCACCAAGCCAGGCAGCCCCTGCCTCCTCCCTCCCCTACACGCACCAGAAAAGTGCCCTGGTCTGACCTGAGCCCAGGGAAAACCAGGTCCAGGAAGAGTCAGGGCTGAGGCTGAGTTCAAGGGAGCCATCTCTGCCACACGGAGATCTGACAGAGAGCTGCTTGCCCAAGATCAGCTGGCGTGGAGAGCAAAACTTCTTTCAGCCCTAGATTGGCAGCTGAACCCAGCCTAGGCTGCTACCATCAACATATAGACCCGTGTTTTTCTGGACAACATGACACCTCATGGATTTTCCATGCTGGAAGATGCTTGCATTGCTGAAAACTGGGGATTTAGCAGTGGGCAGTGAAAAAGGCAGGCTCTGAATGACAGAGGGAGACTCACCCTTCAACGAAGGGTGGTTTCTTCCAAGACTTTTTTGTCCAGTGATAAGGGCATAGTTGGAACCCCACAAGGTCTCCATAGCGCTTTGAACTCTTTTGTAACAGGGGAAAGGGCAAAGTGTATTACGGCAGGTCCCCCGGGCTGGCTGTTTGCACTGTCAAGCGTTAGGTAAGTTATGATTTCAGTTGTACAGATTAAGCTTTTCTGAGGAGGCTCTAACTGCACACTCATGCCCAGGCAGGAGCTGTGGCAGCAATCAGAAATAACCTATAATGCAAAGCTTTGAGGATGTCAAAAGACCTCAAGGATATCAAACCTCACAGTGTTGTCTTCACAGCTGGGCTGGAAAGAAATTCGGGTTTATATCTGCAGGTATCATTAGGATTTATCAAAATTAATCCAATCCACGCGTTTGCTCAGGTCTGGAGCCAGATGCACTATCCTGGGAAGCCATCTAGAGGTAAACACTGGAATTAAGGGGAAATGGCATTTAAAGACATTCTCAAACTACTTCCCATCTATAGTTGCTAAAACACCACCTCAATGGAAGTTTGAGTCTAAGTATCTGTGAGCGAGAGAGGCGCGTTTGGAAGCTGAATCCCCTTAAGAATGAATTCAATTTTCTTCTTTGGAATCAAACAAGTATTTTTGAAAACAGGCGTTCAAAGTGGCCATGTGAGGACAACGTTCAGGGGGTTTTTTGTTTGTGAAAAGAAGGGCAGCCAAGTTTCTGGTGCCCCCTATATTCAACAGATATATCACACATGGGTTTTTTAATACAAAATATGAAAAATACCTAAATCCTTGAATTTCAGCTCTGTTAAAAGTTCTGCGAAAGTTTTAAGGGAAAGAAAAAAGGAAAATTGAGAAGAGAAACTTGCACAATTTTTACCTTTAACTGCCAGGTTACCTCATATGATATAAGCCATATGACTGTCACTGCATAATCACAAAGTGTCAGGAGAGATGGTTTTGAAGAGAAGATGAAGCACCCTAACTGGAAACTGTCTGCACATACTGTCAGAATAAGTGAGTGTTCCCTAACTCAGCTGCATCTGAAACAACCAGAGAATTTCCATGGCCTGTTGGCAGCGTTCAGCACCTCGCTGTGTTTTTACAGTAATACCTCTAGAAATGCAGCTCGGGGAGGCACCTGGCATTACAATTTTCCTCTCAGTCCAACAGCTCTGGAGGGGAGAGAGAAATTACCCAGAGAGCCCAGTGTCTGGTTTAAACAGAAATGATTCAGTGTCTGGACTGGGAACAAATATGACAAGTTTCTGGTATGGAAATAAGGAGCAGTGTTGAAAATGAAAGGATATGAACTCCATCAAAGTATGTTTGGCCTTTTGATTCCTGAGTTCAGTCTCTTTATGCTTAAAGCACCACAGACACATTTAAAATAGAAAACTCATCAGTATTACACAGTTAACTTGTTTAGATTTAAAAGAAAATCATTATTAATGTAAAACATTTGCAGATCCTTTAAAGCCAGTGGGAATGGACTGATCTTGTGAATATTTATTTCATGTATCTATTTCCATCTTGAATAATAATCTAAATGTGTTTGAAGTGATTTTTAAAATTCACTATGACTTTGACCTGTGTACAAAGTTGCTACCAAATTTGGATTGGAATTTAAAAGACAGTTCTAGATCTTTAATATTTTCCTAACCTGCTCTTCAAATTTCAATAAAGTATGAATTATTTTACTTCTTTATTACTTTAGATTCTCCTTAAGCAGTGGAAACTTGTAGATGCTACATTGTACAAATCTACAAAAGCAAGAAGCAGAAGCAGATTTATAGTAACACTGAAGTTAGTGCATCTTGTATGTAGTAAATAAAAACTATGTGCAAGTTATTTTAAAATTCACCTAATTCAACCAAAAAGTCAAATAGTTTTAAATACTACACATCCTATATGTAAGAACATTAGAACTTTAGCGGTTGGTCCCTTTTAATTGCAGCTCCACTCTGAAAAGTAGAAAAAAAAGGAATATTCTGGGATTTCATCTGATTGTTGTACAGTAACCACTGCACTCTTTCTTGCAAACTCTCACCTTTACAAAACCAACATGAACTTCTATTCACAAAGTCCATCTCTGTTAATGAGAACTCCCTAAACTACACTTTCATGTAGGGCTGATTATCCAAAGTGTTTTCAGTACTCCAGATGCAAATGGACACTCAGCACATACCTTTGTAAGGGTAACAAGGATCTGTCACATCACAGCAGTTCTCTCTAATTATCAGTTCAAAGTTGTCCTGAAGTGAATCCCAGCCATGTTTCCACTCAGAAGTCCTAAACCAGTGCCCTGAAACATTCCATAAGCAGGCCTGTTAATTCTGTAAAATTGCATCAGCTTCAGAATTAATTTTGCATTTTTGGCAGTTGCACAGTAGTGAATCATTTGTTTCCTACACAGACATTCACAACAAAGTATAAACTGAAAAAACAATCCAACACAACAACTGTTTTTAAGCCATTTTCAAGGCACTTTTTTTATTCCAGTTTACAAGAGCAAGAAGGTAGTCAGGCTGTCTGGCACACAGTGGGATTCTTGGGGTGGTCCTGTGCAGGGCCAGGAGTTGGACTTTGATGATCCTTATGGATGTGTTCTAACTTGGGATATTCTATGATTCTATGTCATGTATTTCAGTGGTAACTCAAGCCAGTCTTGGCTTCCATTTGTTGGTTTAGATTTCTGGGCTTGTACTTGTGCAGCTTTTGGACTGTACTTAGTGTAGATTTACTCATATTCTCAATGAGAGTCATAGAAACCAATCTTTTCTGACTTGCCACAGCTTGAAGGAAAAAACAGCAGTGAAAAGCACATTTACCTCCAAAACAAGTTGATACACTCTCTATACACATCACTTATATGACAAAGCTCCATTTTTGCAGAACGATGTTACCTGGATCTATGAAGAGGCTCAGGCAGTGTCTGAATGCTCACAATTCATGTTACACCTGTATTTATAGGCAGAACTATGTTCATAGAGCCTATGCAGCCAAGTTCCTACCAGCCTTGGAAGGCTGTTTGTGCAAATGAGGATGCTAAACTGCAAGAACTTTTGAAAGGAAAATGAGCTGGAAATTAAAACCATGCTTGAGGCACGTCTGAAAGCCATTTGGGCTAACAATTCCCTGTTTTCAACTTAAAAACCCCCAGTCAGATATATACAGTGCAGACCTGGGAACACAGAGCAGCAGTTACACAATGAAAAGTCTGTGTGACTACAGTGTCAAGTAATACCATTTTTTTACATCAGTGCAGGGTTCTTGATCATAGACAATCAATCATGATCACAGAATAAATCCTCCTTTAAAAAAGGAAAACCTTTTGCCAAGCTGATCTGTTTTTTGTTAGATGAAGTACTGCTGTCAGATTTGGATAAATCAAGAGCTAAATTTTTGTGCTTCTTGATTTCATTCTTCCCTTGTGTTCACATTTTCCATTTGAAATTTGTCCCAGGGGTTCTGTGATTTCACACTGTCCTTCTATACGCTATTAAGTATTAAGACTCTGATACTGTTGCCTTCTAAGTGGAGTTTTGCCATGGACTAAGCTCAAAGGAACCTGGTTTCTGGTTAACTTCCAGCCTGACAGCCAAGACTCTGTGTCAGGCCTTTTACAAAAAGCTGCATTTGGATGTCTTAGGGCTTTCCCAGGGTCTTACAACAAAACAGTGTCATGAGTAAAGATATAAAAATGTCTTACTGAGTAATTCTAAATTCTAGGTGACATCCCTTTCTAGATTCAGGATCTTTAAAAATAATTCTCTTTATAAGCAGAAGTTTCCACAGTGCACATAGGGGCTCTCTGGAACTCAAAAGGATGCAACATCACCAATGTGGTACTTGTTCCACTTGCTGAGTTGTTTTAGTACATGTTAGAGTTTGTCATTTGTCGCAACTGCCCTTGGTTTTCCTTGCCTATCTCTGATTAGAAGCCAGATCTCTCAATCTCTTAGGCACCTTCTTCCTATTGGAAGAGAGAACAGTGCAAAAATACCACATGTGAACAGGAACAGAGTGACCACGTTTGTTAACCTGATTGACTCATCTTACCTTCTCTTTGGTGCCTTTACTCACTTTTAGGCCAGTCAATATTTACCCATTCCTTCTGACTAACTCCTCAGTCCTGCCAAAACTTCTAAGACATACAAGGAACTGGGGAAACAGAAGAATTATGTCCTTAAAGCTCTCAAAATTAGAGAAAAGTCCTGAAATCCTACTAAACCAGTGTGACCGATTTCGACAAAAACTGAACAGCAAGCTAATGCCTGTAACAAGTTTGCACTGGAAACTTGTAAACTAGCTTAGGAAGGACATCTCAGGATAAAATATTCCCTGAATTCCTTCTAACAATGTCTTTTTAAAAGAATTCCTTACATGCAGCTGTAACTTCTTTTCAGAGTGAGTGGTTCACTAATACGTACTGAGGTGAAATAATTCAGTATCGCTGTTGTCCGCAGGGACGGCGCGAAGAACAACACAAATTCAGGTCAGAGAAGATGGTCGAGGCCAACCCTTTAATGCCAAAAACCCGTCTTTTTATGGCATGATTCGCAGTAGAGAAATGACATGACTGGCCTATTGATTGACCTCCCACCAAAATGACTGGTTGAGAGAAATAGTTCCCATTCTCAAAATATTATTCTCAACGAACCAAAACAATATCCACTGCATTCTCACAACACCCAGCACCTGCAGATCGTTTACAAAATCGCAAACCATCTCTCAGCTAGTTTGCATGAGAACGGAGACTTTCACAGGAGACTGCAAAAGGTGGAAAATTTCTCTGCTAGCCTCTTCAGCATCTACGATTCAGGGCCTCTGACTGTCCAAACTTTCTTCAAACTTGGCACCAAAGAAAGTCAAAATGATGAGGAATGTTAGGAAGAGAATGGTGGTGTCAAAGGCAAACGGTCTTGGTTGGGAGGCTAGGGTGGGTCAGATGTATTAACTGATGTGGGGAAATAAGATCACACTAAAATCAATAAACCCCAACCTAGATATTGCTTCTCAGAATATAAAAGTAGCCTTAATTTTTACTTTAATTTATGTTGTTTTGTTTTGTTTTTTAAAAATCATTCAAGTTAGTGTACCCCCACAGGTCTGGATGGAGTAGGGTTGGGAGGGGCTCAGTGAAGTGTCCTGCACCTCAGCAATGGAAGAGATCAATTATTCTCCAGCTTAGTCAATTTATTTGCATCAGAATTGGAAAGATGACTGTGATGACAACGTCCAGGCCTGCTGAATTAAGCTGAGAGCTGCATGTTATAACTTACATGGATTTCATAATCCTCTTATCCTTAACACCTTTTTTATCTGTCTATCTATCTATCTATCTATCTATCTAAATTTTAAGCCACATAATTCAATCATCTGTACTAACCACTGAGGTTAAGGATTAGGCCTATTCTCTTAAGAATCCAGTTTGGTCAGTCTTATCATCCAGTACTTTATCCCTTATGACTCAACTTGTTTACTCATTCCACACAGCTAAATATTTTTTTACCCCACTGACTAATTCACATTGAAGTTTCTTGCTCTTTCCTGTAATGTATATTTTGTATAAATGGGATTTTTCTAAGCAGATATATTTTGTCTAGTTTTTTAAAGTGTGTAAGAACAAGCAGAAAGGACTCACCTCTCTCCAGTGAAGATCTCACTTTCTGAGGGAATACACTACAGGTTAGTTAGCCAAATGCAGAATCCTATGGCTCATAAAAAGTATTTCTCTTCTATGGCCATGATTACAAGCTTTTATTAGGGTTTTTAAATGGAGAATCATGGAGATTAGTGGGGATAAAGAAATATTTCAGTGTTTAGGGGATAAGCACAGGTTGTATTGCTTATGTCAAGCTGAGCTAATGCTTGTTTGCTTTTTAATGTTAACCCAAACAAGTTTTGTCCAGTCACATGGTGGACAGACATACATGGAATATTTCCTCATTCCTTCACTGTCATCACCTCCTTTGGTACAAACTTTTGGATACTGTATGCTCTGATAACACCTGAATTACAACCATGGATAACGCAGAGTTGTCTTAGAAAACACAGCAAAATATTGAGTTGTAAAGATATCAAAATCCTTTCTTTAGAAAGAATCAGCACAGAGGGTTAGGGCCAAAATTCTCCAAGTCGAGGAGAAGTTTCCCTATGCTAGCACTGCACCATTGGTGAGCCCAGAGCCCCTGGTTGCACACTCAGGGTGGGAGCCACCAAATAACTGACAGGTCTATGTGGATCTCCAAAAGCAAAGTTCCTTGAGATTTAGTTCAGAATGCCTATTCTAACTGTTCTGGCCAGCTGTCTGCCTCAGCGAGTGAGCAGGGGAAAAGATCAGCACTAAGCAGAAAGCCTTGGAATCATCCTTCAGACCTATTCCAAGAGCAGAATCACTACAATTCCTGACCATGGAGACTGGAGTCCAGCACAGCCACTCTTCCATAGGCTCTTAGGTAGGGTGGTATTACACTCACCAGTACACTTGAAAAACATCCCAGAGAACTTTTCAGGCCCATAAAGCAGATGAAAAATAAAGCCCATTTGCAATTTGGAATATACAAATGAATGGTGTTTCATGGAAGTGATTGTGCTACATATGAGCTTGGATCATGCCAATGTGCAGTTGTCACAGCTGGATGTTTGCAGGCTTCCAGCACCTGTCAGCCCTGCCTGGAGGAGGAGGGCATGGGGAATTTGGTATGCAAATGACTTCTCTGTGGAATCAGTCTGGAGGATATAAATACTGACAGAATCATATCAAACAGTGTCTAATTATTCCCTCCAAAGAAAAATGGAATCCTATTATATTCTGATTTTAATTGCAGGAATTTTAGTTGCTTTTATATTGCTGGTTTTAATTGCAACTGATCATAATTTCTTCAAGGCAGAGATTCTTCCTGATGTTGATCAGCCAGCAAAGCTCTGCTTTTATCACTGTATGTACACTCTGATGGAAATTCTGGTGAGTTTATCATGCTCTGGGATACTGGGATTTTCAGGAAAGTTAAAACTTGAGTATGAAGATAGACATCTAAATATTTCAACTACATGTAATGGGAAGCACACAGTAGTACAGAATTAAAGGCCAAAAGTTGATTTGGTTTCTATTACCATATATAAAGCAGCCAGGATGAGGTGAGTTCTTTTAATACTGAGATATCCATTTTTATGCTGCAATTGTATATTTCTGTAGTGAAATGACTGGTCCTGTGGATGACAGGAGGACTGTGGATATCATTTACATGAATAATAACCCAAATTTTTATATCTCAGTGCACTCTGATATATGTAAGGCAATTTCCTAAATTCTGAGCTATCTGCAGTAATTTTCTTATCCTTGTTTCTGTTCTTATTCTGCAGTGAATTATTGAGTCTAAATTAGATGTCATAGAACCAGGTAGGCTGGAAGACACCTCCAGAAGTCATCTAATTGAACATCCTGCCAAAGCAGGTTTAGACCTGTTATCACTTATTATCTAAGTACCCGTAAGCCAGACTCATTGTGCTGAGGGCTTTGCCATCACAGGAAGTAACAGCTTTTGCCCAAAAAGCTTTCAAAGTAGGCAACAGCAGCATGTAGGAGCAGCCTAAGCCCTGTCACGTCTGGCACGCAACATGTCAAAAGAAAGCCCGCGGGAAAATCAGAGTGGTTTCTCTGATGTTTGTATGAAGCTCACCTCAATTCTCTAATCTCCAATTATACAGAAAGAACACAGGAACTCGGGCCCACGTCCTGAGAGGTGATTAGGGCCATTACCATCTATTAAAGACTTAGGTGGGTTGCTTGAACTTGCACAGCAGCATTCACCACATTCAGTGGTTGCCCCTGATTCTCCAGTGGTACCTTTCAGCCTTTTCTGCCGTGAAAGAAGAGGCTGCTGTCCTTGCATATCACATACTGCTCTTTGTGTTATGTCATATATAAACTTAATAGAATAATACAACCGTAATATTATAATATGACATTGTTATTAAATCCTTTAATTTCCCTACTTGGTGGGTGAAAAGATTCTTTCAGGTGATACTTTTAACCCATTTTCACAGCTTTTAAGTGTCTGTAATGGCATATGTGCATATTCTCTCTTCTTTGATAATACATTCCCTAAGCTTCAGCTTCCTCTTTCTGAATAGTTTTTAAGAAGCATTTCACCACTTGCTAAGCATTGAATCCACTCAATACCTATTTTTTTTTCAAAAGCCTTTAGGCATCTGCTGATACTTTGGGTGAATTTCTGGTTTATGTTTTTGCTCAGAGGAGCAGCCCTCACAGTAAGGACTTTACAGGTTTCTTATTAAATGCATAATGCTTTGTGTATGACACGTATGCTATTAACTTATCCTGCTCATCCTGATGAATGCTGCTCTTCCTGTGCCATCAGTCTGTGGCATCACTGTGCCAGTAATGTGTCTGTACTGTATGCTCCTATAAAAACCTCTTTTTCCACAAAACAGTCTTTTCCTCTTTTCTTCCACCTTACTTGCAGTTATGTCTTAGAAAAGCTGCAGCACCAGATAAAGGTGTACCTTCAATCAGAAGGTACACAAATGATGCTCCTACAGCATCTGTCCACATCCCCTGTCATAAAGAGATCAATGACCATCTCAAATGGAAGAGATGAGAAGAAGCCTCCTGGCTTTTGTTTTAAACTACTCAGACAGATCTGTGTTCAGACTAACTGTGCATATTGCACCATGATATGAAGTTTTGTTGATAATTACAGTGGTTGGAAGAGCACACTTCAGAGTGACTGACAGACTGTCTGATGTAGTCCTAAAGTCCATGAAGCTCAAATTGAGTGGGTTTTGCTGCTTTTGTGATTTTGTAATTATTTAAAAGTAAAAATCTGGTCCCCATATGATCTTCCACATAAAAAGACAGTTTGTGCCAGAATTTAGGTGTTTCAGCAAATAGTTTTTCAAAGACCCTGTTTTACAAGAAAAGCTGACATGCTCTTTTTCATACACATATTCCCATTTTTGGACCTGGTTTATGTAATACATTTCACCTACTAACACTGATCACATCTGTCTAGAAATAGTCAAACCTTTTAGGTTTTTAATGTATTGCTATAGGTTCTGAAGTATTTCCTAACTATTGATTAAGAAGTTTTTCAACAGAGTACATACCAAATTCCCACTTCGCCTTCATGACAGTTTTCCCTGAATTTGGAGATGCCTTTGTGATGTCAGGAACTCCTAAGACAAGGCAAGGAAAGAGGATATTTAGACATGATGCTCTGATGGCAAGTTTCTCATATATATTACTGTCATCTGAAAGCACTGTATAAACTCAAAGCTGTTAGAAAATTCAAATGAGATTAAATAGCAATTCTGCCAACTTCAGACATTCCAAAACCTTAACTCCAACAGAAGGACTGACTTAAGAGTCATGAGAGTTTTGAAAATTGCTGTTTGGAAAAGATTAGATTCACCCTGTGCTTTCTGCCACCATTGCCTTGGGTCTTATAGTCGTTTTCCCCTTTGCCATGATACCTAAAAATGTACTTTTTCAAATGTAAGGCAAGAACTGCGGCCATCCATTCGTCTCTTAAACCACCCCAAGCACCGCTTGCACTTGTGGCACAGTGTTATGAAAAAACTCCAGATTATCTCTGGATTCCCATGTTGGTTTCCAACTGATTTTCTCTCTCTTCCATGGCTCATGGTTTCTTTTATTACTCCTCACCCACCTTGTTTATTGCAGACTGGTGTAGATTATTAGGATGAAAGGATCTGTGGTACACAGGTTGAAAGAAACAATTTACACAAGCAGAGCTGGCCTTTAGTTTGTAAGCAATTGATACAGAGAATTCTGTGGCTTAGAAAAGAACAATACAGTTTGCAAATAGCTTGTGATGATTATCATCATTCCAGAAGAGTGAATTGCAGTAGTCCAGAAGAGCATTTAAGTCACCATGTAATAGGAAATGTTATTTTAGCAGGAAATACATCCATTACAACATGTGTTTGAAGTAGAGGAGGATTTCAGTGTGATCTTTACACTGTCTTAATTATCAGCAGTTGACTGGCCTTGGATAAAGAAATGTTTTGACACATCTAACAAACCTTCCCTGTCTTCAGAATATTTGTTTTTTTGCTGATTAGACATAAAAAACTGACTGCAGAGTAATTTATGAATAGCTGTGAAATCTTGAAAAAGGCAGTGGTTTCACTGATGGAGGAGATAAGATTCAGAACCATTTTCATCAGTTCCTCGTTTGGGCCAGCAGCCCCTCAGTAATGATTATAGACACAGTGATTTTCTTACAGCTTGTTCTCACTGACCCCATGGCAGGGAGGTGACCCAACAGCGTCAAGTCACCCAGTCTTGCCCACGGACTGGCCTGAGTCTTTTTTCCCCCAGTATGATAATCCTGTCATGAGAGGGACATTTTCATCTCACCTAACCTTAAATATTGTACCTGTGGCATCTGAAGTACAGTTTATAATCCATGGAGATGAAAAGACACCTCCAGAGCTTGATTTAACACACCCTGAGTTGGAACCATCCTCAGGAAATGCCTCTTTCTATTCACTCATAAGAAAGGAGCCTCGGGCCTCCCAGCTTCCACCTGAGCAAATGCCTGTTGTTACTTGTGGTAAATCCAGATCACAGGACCAAGAAGGTACTTATATAAGACATTTAATGGAACAAGTATTACAGCATTCTTCCTGCAATCATGAAGATGTAAATTTTCATGTTCTTAACTGAAATCCCAAAGACAGTTATTTGTGGGAATCCTAAAAACTAGCAAATAACCAACCCAACTATCCTAGAGACAGTGTAGGAGAAAGTAGGTTGTGGCCTTTACAGTGTGGGAAGACTTGTATTCCCTATAGTAATTTCTCATTTTTCCTGTTATATCTATTTAGGCAAAGAACTTAAACCGCTTGGGTATTGTTGAGGAGCACACATTTATCAGGCTGATCACGGAAGGAGTCCCGGCATGGCGGGATTCCCAGCTCTTCATTAAAGATCTGCATTTTGATGGGGTACCTGTGAGGATTTACCTCCCAAGAGAACCATCTGCAAGCAAACGGAGAGGAGTCATCTTCTTCCATGGAGGATGCGGCATTTTCGGAAGCATCAGTAAGGAATTGAAAGAGAAAATGTGACTATTTAGCATTGTTAACTGCCTATTTTTAAAAACTCCTGACCCCAGGAAGTGATTGAAGTTTAGTTTGAGAGACTGGAGATAGAAAGCACTTAGTGCTTGTTTTTATTTTTGAAACCCTCTAATCTGCACTTATTTAGTATTTAAATTATTTTTTATAGGATACAGCACTCTTTATCATAGAACCATTAGGATCATAAAATG
This sequence comes from Corvus brachyrhynchos, assembly GCF_000691975.1. Lineage (NCBI taxonomy): Eukaryota > Metazoa > Chordata > Aves > Passeriformes > Corvidae > Corvus > Corvus brachyrhynchos. Next base: position 697,203 of record NW_008238340.1, read on the forward strand.
GTTTGGGTAGAAGTGACTGTAAATATAATCTTGTTCCACCCCCTGCCATGGGCAGGGACACCTTCCACTATCCCAGGTTCCTCCAAGCACCATCCAGCCTGGCCTTGGACACTTCAGGGATGGGGCAGCCACAGCTGCTCTGGGCAACCTTTGCCAGGGCCTCCCCACCCTCATAATAAAAATGTGTTCCTTACATGCAAATGAATTCTATCTTCTTGTCACTGTTGTACCAAGAACGGCAAAAAACGACACAAGTCTAGTTTCAGGTTAAGTGGCCCAAAGTGGCTCTATTTAATTATATAAATCAGCTTATATAGCTTTGTTCGCAAGGCTGGCATAACACTATTGGTTGCTTGACCATCCGCCTCTCAGAGTGATTGGCGGAATGCTCTGACACCCATTTTCAAAATATTTTCCCAGTGTGGAAAACAAAGACACAAACAGCCTGCACCTGTGAAATAGTTTACAGAATCCCAAACTGTTTCCCAGCTAGTTTGCGTGAGAAAGGAGACTTTCACAGGTGGCTGTAGAAAGCTAGAAAATTTCTCTGCCAGCCTTTTAGCATCCACATCCTCTCTCAGTTTAAAACCACTGCCCATTCTCTAATAGTAATAATCTCAATAATTCCTTATTTTCCACACAGACTAATGATCTCTCTAGATGTATGAACTACACAGTAAGTCCTGATGACCAAAAGTCTTGATTATTTCTATCCTAAAGAAAATTTGGGTACTCACTAAATAGGCAAGGGGCCCACAAGCAATCATGGTAATATGTCATAAAAATAAAAGGGACAATACTGACTGATATTACTGTAGTAAATATCACCGTATCCTGCAGCCGTAGGGAGGAGGAGAGAAAAAAAAACAGGCAGGAATTGTGCAGCAAGACTGATTTATTTAATTATTTTACAAACTCTTCTATAGACTTTTTTCTTCATAGTCTAATTGGACAAAGGATCAGCCACCCCTTGGGGGTGATTGACTAAAATCCTAAAACATCCATTGTCAAAATATTTTTCTACTGTACTAGAAACAAAGCTCGGCAAGGTCACAGGTGTTCATGATTTATAAACTCTGCAAATATCTTCTGTGAGAGAGAAAAGTATCCCACGGTTTAGAAGAAGCAGGAAAATTCCTTGCTAACAGCATTTTTGTATCCACAGACTGAAGTTTTCTAAGATGTTAATTACATCAAAAACATTTGTTCTTCAGGAAGTTATGAAAGAATATGCCGGTACATAGCCAGAAAATCTGATTCAGTGGTTGTGTCTGTTGGGTAAGTGAGATACAAGCAGTGCTAATCCCAGAATTAGAGAATTCTGCGGCTTTCCCCCTGCTTCCCCCACACCCCTGAACTTACATTTCTTTGAATATAAGAAAAGAAACTGAGCTCTAGTGCTGTCTTCCCCACACTGCTGCTGCTATGTGGGAGCAAGCATGTGCCATGGAATGGCAGTGGAAATACCTGATCCAGGGTTAGAGTTACAGGTTTGTTCATTGTACATCACTATCACCACAGAAACCATTACCTTTGTTTGGTAATAAGAAATTATAAGCCAAATAGCAGATTTTAATATTTGAGGGGAATATTTAAAATCATCTGGGATGATATTAAAGAGTAAATAGCGAGTCTAAAATTTAGTATTTTTTAAAACCAGCATGGACCACTGCTTCCTTTTAAAGATGTTTTGATTATGGAAAAGAGGTGATGGTATAAAGAAATCTTAATTTCCAACAAATTCTTCCATCAACAAATTCTTCCATCAACAAATTCTTCCATGAAAAAGTTTATTATTAAGGGATTAAATTGGGAGGAATTGGTTTTGAGAAGGAAATGGAGGGAAAGTTGTTCTGGTTTGCTTCAGCATGTAAAACTTTAAACTAGATGTAATTAGTGATATAATTAATATTGTTTTGTGGGAGTTTTTGCAACTGCATGGGATGTATTTCAGATGAGACACTCAGCAATGTGTAACACCAGCTGCCTTTTCTACCTCTCAGGTATCATTTAGCACCTGAGCACAAGTATCCAGCCCAAACTCTGGAATGTCTCACTGCTGCCGTGCACTTCCTGAAGACTGCAGAGACCTACGGGGTGGATCCCGCTCGGATTATTGTTTGTGGGGACAGCGTAGGGGGCACATATACTGCCAGTGTTTGCCAAGAACTAGGGCATAGGACAGACATCACAAAGATCTGTGCCCAGGTGCTGATCTATCCATTTCTCCAAGCACTGAACTTCAATCTGCCATCTTACCAGAAAAATGCTGCTGTTGCCTTCCTGTCCCGGGAGCGCACAGTCCATTTTATTCTCAAATACCTGAATAAGGATTGCTCTCTGAAGGAACCAATTTTGGCTGGTTCTCATGTTCCTGAGAGTAGCAATTTGAAATATAGGAAATGGATAAATCCAGATCTTATCCCAGACGTATTTAAACTGGGCCATAAACCACCACTCCCCGCTTTGTTTTTACCTCAAGTCCATGAAGAAGTGCAAGAACTGTTTGAGCCCTGGTTCTCCCCGCTGCTGGCAGAGGATGCTGTTGTTTGTACCCTCCCTGACACCTGTATTGTCACCTGTGAGCACGATGTGCTCAGGGATGAAGGGCTGTTGTACAAGAAACGCTTAGAGGACAACAATGTACATGTGACCTGGCACCACGTGGAAAAAGGCTTTCACAGTGCACTGGGATTTTTTGGATATGGTATTTTCTCTTTCCCATCATCAAGTACAATAGTGAACCACGCTGTAGACTTTATAAAAGGCTATTAAATAATTTTCTTGCATACAGTGCACTGGTATTTAGAAAGAGTATGATTCAATTAAATGATTCAATTAACTATTTACTAGCTATTCGTCCATTAGAATCAAGGCAAGAACTTATGACATTAGCATAGTCTGCTGAATTCTGATGCTTACTTGCTATTACTTAGGAGCATGATGTTTAGGGGTTTTTTGTAAGCTTGCTTTGCTGTTCTCTTCTTGCATTGTAAGAATTTTTGTTCTCTTCATACGTCAAAGAATAAAAACTCACCATAACAAAAAACATTCTAAATGTGTGGATAAAAAACCCATGCAGCATGTGAGTAATTAGCCATGTGCACACACATGCCCACCTAGTGCCCCCAAAATCAGCATGGCAATACCTCTCGAGACCGGAGATTCCTTCCCTACTTCAGGGGTGAGTAGTAGTCACCATCATAGTGTGTGTGCAGACAACCAATAGCTTTGAATTTATGTGTAAAATCTGAAGGAAGGAATTAGGTGTACTTACAAACCTGATTTTACAGGGAAATGGAGGACAGATAGGTTGGTACAGCTCACATGCTGCATGAGATGGGTATCAGGAGGTACCTGAGACTGCAACAGAGATGCAGTGAGGGAGAACTGCTCAAAAGTAATTGAGTGTCCTCTAAATTATATTCTAGAAAGTTCCTTTCTGAGCAGCACTTGGTTGTATTCAAGGAAGACAGAAACATAAGGGGTTTTGCCCTACTGTAATCAGAGAAATAATCAACTTGCTTACCTGGCTATTGGGGAGAAAGGATATAAACAGCATGGAAACTGCCAAAATAATTTCAGTGAATATCCAAAGCCAAAGAAAAATCCTAGCTCAATTGCTGTATTGCTGTAATTGTTACATTGCTTATTAGGAGAGATCCACCTTTGCTAAACTCAGATGCCAAGATAATTGCCACTGCATAGCAAAATAGCTGGGCATGCAATGCCTAGGGATTGCAAAATGTTTAACTGTTGTGCAACCACCTTGCCTTTGTAATATCCCTGCACACACAACTGTGGAAAGAGACAAACTGTGAGTAGGAAGAAGATGGTGGGCTGAATGCTCTGTCACCATGCTAATGAATGCTGGTGACAGGTGAACCGGTTCACATCTCTGCAGCAACAAGTCACTACGTGAGGGTTCACGTTCTCCAGTCCCCCTCAGCAAAATGAAATTATATTTCTTCATTCTCTGTTAACACAACAGAGAGTTTATTTGTTTCATTTTTCCTGTTGCAGACATAGCAATTTGCTCTTCAAGCAAAGAAATTCTTCTGGGGTAAATAATGTGATAGTTCCAAATGCTCCACTCTTTGAGGACTTCAGGATTTGCCTTGGTTACGAAGATAAAGGTTGGGTTACCAGCTCACATGCTGCTAGCTGAAGCTGGGCCAGCAGAATCTGTATCTACTATAAAAGCCTTGCAAGAAGTTGAATAACATTGGAGCAGTTGGAGAAGGCTGGCAAGTGCCAGAACGAAGGAGGTCTGTACAATTCCACCTTGCACTCTGTAAGTTATGAGATGGTCACAGACAATCTCATGCTATTTTACACACCACATGATACTTGTCAGCTCAGCAACCCAATACTTGTTTTCTCTCCTTTATCGGTCTCTGGAGTTATGCCTCATTTATGGGCCAATGTCCAAACTTGACACTGATCTACTCCTGACACATTTTTCCATGGCCCTTTATCCACTGGTCTTTAATTTACTACAGATAATAACAAATTTAGCTTTATAATATGTCAGCAGCATTATTTGTTCTCTTAAACACACATTTTAATCACGGGTTATAACCATTGAGTGCAGATGGGTAAACAGAGAACAGCAAGTGCTGAAATAATGTATTCCTTTAGTTTAGTCATGACTCACAGATTTTCTAAACTTTACGAAATCACAAGATCTAACTGTGTCCATGGAACTTCCTGTCCTTTAATTCGAATTACAGATCTGCTATGTGTCTTGCATTGCTAAGATAGAAGGTTTGAAGACATTCTTATGGTTTCCAAAGCGTGGAATTTTCAAGTACAAATTAAATAAAAATTCAAGTATGAAACATAATGACACCTACAGAATTATGGGCACCAATGTCATTCCACAAGGAATTATGCAGCCAGAGAGTGAGGACTGACAAGCCCAGCTCCAGTTCAAGTTCAGGCTTCCAGCACCAGATGGCTCTCAAGCTCTGCAGAACCCAAAAGGAGCTTCTTGGGTCATGAAGCACTTTCTCTGGAATGTTTACCAGTATCCCAGTACATGCTTCCATTCACAGTGAGTTCCTGTTGAAAGCTAATCACACCACAATCCAGAGGCAGGGAATGCTTTACATCTGTTACACCTGGCTCATTCTCTCCCCTTGCGTGTCCCACACAACAGAAAAAGAACAAGGAATGACAAGATTTCAGGCTCTAACATTTAGCTTTTCACCGGAAATTAGTAAGAAAGGGACTCCCTGGTGTAGTAGAAAATGGGCCTGGTCTATCCTCTGATCTATCTCACAGGAGCAGAGACAAGGTTAAAAAATGATCAGAAGCTAGAGAAAGCATTTATTTGAAAGATTGTTTAGGGAATGGTTTCCTCCATCCTGGTCCTCAAATATGTGAATTGCTGAGACTAAATTTACAAAGCATTAAGTACTACTCTGTACCTGCCACGCCCAAAGGAAAAAAACACATTATTACTTCAGAAACCAACTAGTTTGTTTCTTTGACAGCTTCCAGCACATCCAGTCTTTGTGTGGATCCCCTGGGGTGTTGTGATGTCTGAACCTTGTCAACGTGCCCAAAAGAGTCCAAGACCTACCAGCTGTTGGTGAATTGGCGCCAAAAACATTTACAACACAGAAGAACAATAGGTGGTAAGAACTGCAGTACAAAGGATCTGTCACAGGTGTCAAGAGCCTTCTTAGATCCCCAGAGGGGCCAAATCTGATAAGTGTACTTAGACCACATCTCACCCCCTGGGACAGCAGCGTTTAGCAAATGCCAATTAAATACTTCCACTAATAAACGCTGAGGAAGGGAGTTGCAGTTGTGTTTTGTGCAACAGTATTTCCCAATGCTCTTGTCTGCGCTATAAGAAAGCTGAACCCTCTTGTGCATCTCTTCCTGATGGGTTTGAATTCACCACTGCTATTTCCCAAGAGTGCCCCAATTGCCAGGCAATGTACCTTTCACCAACATCCCTTATCGAGATGGGCATCAAATACCACAAAGCAGGATAAACAAAAAGGAATCTGATTTTACACTTAGCATGTGAATAACCTTCTGGCAAGGGAGGGAGAGGCATGAGGACATTGGAAAATGAAAAGCCACAAAGAGTTGTTGGACAAAATGAAGAAACAGTTTGGGCAGAGAAAGGCAGAACATGGAATCAAGCTGCTTCTCAGAAAGTGTATCACCAGACTCAAAAATGAAGTTCCATCCTGTTTCTTCTAAACAGTTTCCGAAGTCAGGTATCAAGCCTGAGCCGTTTCCTATGCAGGTCATAGGCTATGCATGCTAAAGCCCTGGGGTTCTCTGTCTTTAGTTTCATTTTATTATACAATTCAAGGTCAGCTCATCCCTTATTATTATTTAAGAAAAAATTTTACACACATATTTTACCCACACTGCGATTTTTCAGAACAAGAATCTGCTGCCTTCACAGTCTGAGCAGACTGCTAAAAACACACTGTTCCCAAAGGTGACATCACATGTCACCTGTGCTTTACAGGTTTTTTTTTGCTTCAGGTTAAACCTTATCACTAATGATTTGTGTATGGAAAATTATGTTAGCTCCAGAGGAAGATCCTAAAGCTCACCACAGAAAAGAGCGGGCTGCTGATGTCTAGTCAGTGCTACCAGCCCTGAAACCATGAAGTCCAAGTCTAGTTTTCATCAGTTGGAATAATATTTCTACCCGGAATGACATCTGTACATAATATCTTCCTGGGAGGATAGAGACTGCAGCACTGCCAGGTACAACCAAGAGGCAGATAAAAAACCAAAGAAAACCCGACCAAATACAGCAGCTGGTGCAGGAAAAGAGAGAGCCACTGAGGAGGATGAGACAAGAACACCTCTCAGGCCAGCTGCCTCTGGCTCCACTGGACCCAGAGGTGCAATGGCACAGCAGCATCTAAAATCTGCCATCACAGGTGATGAAACGTGCTTGTGACACTGAGCCTTGATTTCAATAAAAGTCTGAAAAAGTAAGGCATGGAGTCAGAATAAAGCAAGAATCTTGAGTTGCTCAGAACACGATTACCAAGAAATGCTGCGCAGGAACTCACAAATAATAAAGACTTGCCTGTAATCAAAACCAGGGAGAGACAGAACAAGTTTTTTTCTTCTCATAAGCTGACACTACAATGATCCATCAAGTCACGGTTCTGCTGCGATGGGCATGGCCTTGCTCCCTGGAAATGTGAAAACCACTTATGCAAGCCTCTCCCGCAATTAGTTGTTACTGTCTAATTGTATGGTGGGGTTACCACATGTTCTCATCTTCCTATAAGCATTTTTAAAAGCTGGATTATGAGCTACGTATGACGGGAACAGCTAATCCTGTGCCTTTACCTTAGAAATCCTGAAGTCTGAAAAAGGGGGAGGAGACCACAGCTGGTTCCTTCTCGGGTTCCTACCAGCACAGCAAGATGGAACTTCTCCTGGCCATTTTTCTCACTGTTTTGACTGGCATTGTGGCAATTGCTTTCTATTACGAACACCCCAAAGCAGAAATTCCTCATGGAATCAGTGAGCGTCAAAAGCTTTATGCTCTTCATTACTGCATTAATTTTGGGCTTGGTCTGGTAAGTAAAACTTAATTAAAGGCTTGAGTTTTTAATTCTGTTTCTGTTAGAGTGATGTTTATTAGAATCAATGTTTAAATAAATTGCAAATATGCAACTGGACTGATTAGGTGATGTAAGCAGATTCCTTCAGCTGGGCTGGGTATAACAGACTCCCCTGTTTGCTATCCAGCACCAAAGGCAGTATTTTTGAAAAATAAAATCGGGCATACTGTGCAATTCCCAGTTTTTTCTGACAGCCTGTGTTTTAGCTTTTCATTCGTGTTGCCTCAAGGCAGTGCTGGAATGCTTAGAAGGTAACCTGCCCTGTGTATGTGGAATTTCTACTCCGTATAACACTGTGCTTGCTTACAGAGTGAGCAGCTAAATGATGTCTGTGATCTCAGCTCTCTCCTACAACCTGTCACTCTCCTCCTGAGTGATCTGAAGACAGCTGCCACATTCATCCTCATTTGCCTTTCAATTTACCTAAACAACTTTCTTATTTGAGACAGTACACATAATACCTAAAGCGACTTTCTGCGTCATTGTTTTTGGCACATTTTTGATCGTTCCTCCCTTTTCATCCTTGTTTCTTTTCAAAACTAAAACATGACACGCACTTGGCTTTCTGTTTCATCAATCATCCTGTCCTGAATTAACTGCTGCCCCTGTCATTTTAAAAACCCTTCTCTGATACCTAAACCAAGCTTCTTTTAGTTGTTTAACTTGTGAAAAAAAACTGTTCAGTCTCTCTGGGTTGTGCATTACATTTCACTTCAATTCTATGTTTTAGTGTTGTTAATTCTTCCTTTCTTTTCCTGACCCATTGCTTAATAAGTTTTCTTTGAAGTCAGTGAGCTCCCAAGAAGGTGACTCACCACTCTCTGGTGCCACACCCAGGCCTCAACACTGCTTTGATAGCAAACCAATAAAATAGGATAGTAATTGAAGTCAAAGTTAGTTTTCTTACAAGTATTATACCGTGTATAAACATCCACATTTTCTAAACACTGTGATTACTCTTTATCCATCAAAGTTTTATCTTTGTGTAATTCATTTGTTAAAAGTGAAACTGCAGAATTTAGAAATTTACTGGTGATCTACGTAGTTTTTACTTCTGATCGTACAATTTTGTATCCTTTCTGCTGGCCAGTGAGAGGCCAAGCACAAGCACAGTTCCACACCGCCTGAAAGGAGCAGAGAGAAAAGGACATTAATGGAGGGTTAAACCAAAGTTTAAATGCAAGTAGAGTGTAAGTCATGTAGCAACTCTTGCTGTGGCCGTTAGGCAAATTACTTACGCCAAATCCTTTCAAGGGCTGATATCCATGATGTCAAAACTGCATGGAAAATTAAAATTTACTAGTATTTCCAGTCTTCAGCTGGGATAAAAGGCAAGACCAAACACGGTGTTTGGTAAGGTCTCCTAGGACTCCTTTTAGTAATTTCAAGACAAAGATGATCTTCATATTCCATACAAATATAGCTAAATGCAGGCTTAACCTTTACTGTTACAAAAGTATTAGTGTGAGGAAAGAAAGTACCAGAGAGAAACTGAAGAATAAAGAAGTAAAGCTATTTTCCCACTGACACAGACCAGGAGTTCTGTAGAAAGAATTGGTATGAGACTAAAACTTTGCCACAAGACAATCCTTCCTGTGTATGGGATCAGCTCTTCAGATGGCCTAAAATAGGATACCTACACCAAATTTAACAGGACCATGTTGCTGAGCTACATGAGGTCTGTGAAATATGAGGTGAAAGCCACAAGGGCAGGTTTTTAAGATCCTTTGTATGTACAATTCTCCTTGAAATGCATATCCATGAATAATGGCAGCACAACAAATTACATTACTCATTAGAGAAGTCTGCTGCGGAAGTAGTGCAAAATTGAATCCAATATAGTGGAAATACAGTGATACTGCCTCATGTTTTTCACCTTGAGCAGGAATAGACTAGACTAGGCTACAAGTGAAACAGCTTAAAGTCATGTGGATGTGATGGAGTAGACAAGCACAGAGTGACATAAGAACCTTAGCCCAAGTGTTTAAGTAAGAATCAGTGAGCTGTGAGAAGATCAAGCCAGGGTTCAAAGCTATTCTTGGTCAGGAGGACAGCTGTGGTAGATGCTATGGATTTTTTTTTCTGCAAGTTTAAAAGCAGTGTGAGTTTGGGAAACAAAAGTATTGGATACATTTCTTCATCCAAAGCTGAAGTTTAAAATACTGTAAGTACTCTCTCCTTATTTTGTTCAGGCACTGAAACAACTGACCAGGTGAAGTATTTGATACCTTTTATCTACTATTAGGAGTTTGATTGTTTTCCTACTGAATTGGCCATGGAGTTTTAAATTTTTTTCATTATCAATCTCCAGATTAGATAGAAATTTGCACTAATTTGTGGTTTCTTTTATCACCAGGCAACATTTTTGGACAAAGTAGGTATCATCTCAGAGGTCCATCTCCTCAGGATTATAATGGAGACAATACCACCATTTAAAGATAAACGTCTTCTTATCAAAGACTTAAGGTTTGAAAGGGTTAAAGTGAGAATTTACCAGCCAAAAACATCAAACAATAGCCAAAGACGGGGAATCCTTTATTTCCATGGAGGAGTTGGCTGGTTGGGAAGTATCCGTAAGTAATATAAACAATACGAGCTATAGCTACACACAGCATCCAGAAAGGGTCAGGCTGGAAGGGACCACAGCAGGTCATCTGGTCCCACCTCCCTGCTCCAGCAGGGCCATCCCAGAGCGCAGGGCACAGGATTGTGTCCAGAGAGCTCCGGAATATTCCCAGTGAGGGAGACTCCACAAACACACACCACAGAGTTTCTGACCTGATACAATATATCTTAAATTATGAGAAGAGTTAGTAGATTAAGCATTACAAATAAAAAAAAAATAATTTCAGGACAGCAGAATCAATTTATTTACATGCAGTATGCATCATGTTAAATTGTCTTTACATAGGCTATGTATCTAGAATATTCTCTGATCATTTTTAATACCTGTTTTCTTCCTTCCTCCTCATGCTTATGAGGAAAGTTGAAAATCTCATTAGCATTTTATTTCTTATTTAAAGCACCCAATTTTTGTTCACACGTGTGTACAAGCTTGTATATGTGTATTGTGCTGTGTGTCTTTACAATGGAAAAACAACGACAAAACACATTTTGGAATTTGAATTGGAAAGAGGTCAGATGATGCCTCATGCACAAGAAAAATTCTTGTACTGGATTTAGCAGATTTTTTGTTGTTTTTTGTAAACAACTTCTCCCCTTCAAAACCACTTCAGAAGTGGCAGCAGTGGTGCTATAACTTTTAGGCTATAACTTTTCAAGGAGGGGACCAAAACCATGCATTGGTTTAAATTCTGGGTTTCCTACAGGCTGGAAGATTCTTACAGGTGTAAGGAAATGGTGAGCAATGCCCAGATCAGCCCATGCCACATGCTATACATATTGCATTAGCCATGCAACAGAGATAAGAATTTCAGAGTATTTTCATTCAATTTATTTTTAAAGCAAGTTATAATTCCATTGAACTATTTTGTTTTACAGGGGCCTATGAAAGAACATGCCGCTATTTCTGCAGGAAGACCAATTCAGTGGTGGTGTGTGTTGGGTAAGTGGAGCCAGCCCAGACACTCTGACCCTGGGTTTGCAAGCCTTTACTGCAGCCAAGCTCCTTGTAAAGTACCTATATTTAATGGTCCCGTGCCTTTTGCCAGCAGTAATTCATCTTGGGAGGAAATAGTCAACTAATCTCCAATTGCTTATTTCCAAATGAAATCCATTACAGTAATTTTATAATTTGTAGCTACCACTAAGACGTGAGGATGTTTTTGTTTTCTAGAGCCATATTCAAACCCCCTTAGGCTGAAAGCCTGAAGTGTAACTGTTTCTCTTGAAAGCACAGTTGCCCACACCCCCAAATACTCATTTTGGAAGTTCTGAAAAATATAAGAACCTCATGAGTTTAAAACAAGAGGTTACAAACCAAGTGTGACATATCCACCCTCAAAATCTATACACTTGACTCTATTGTCTTAAATTCTTCAGTAAGTTATACTTGGAGGCATGATGCATTTCCATGAAGAAGTGGAGGCAGGAAATCCACATCTAACTTGCAGTCAGCCTCAGATGACCATTAAAAATATTTCTCTGATGAGTTGTAATGCTTTTTTAAAAGAAACAAAAAGTTCAGGAAAAGAGTTGGTGTCTAAGGAGTTGATTACAATTGCACTAACTGCTATTTACATCGTAAAATACTTGAAGAACCAGTAACTCATTGATTCTGCTTAAAGAATTCAGCTTCCAGAACACTGAAAACCTTTCAGATTTTCATTATCAATTTTCTATGCTGATATTCTCTAACAATTTGTTGTTAAATGTTCACTTCATTTTCTAACTGGAATTAGTGATAACTGATTGTCACACCTGCCTTGCCAGCTAATTCTAAACCAACTCTCAGGTGCTTTCAGTCACTTACAAGATATGTAAAGAAGTATTTTGCGAAGGAAGAACAGCATACTGACTCTCCCAAACATTAACAGTAGCAAATAATACATCAAAAGCACTAATTTGGATCAATTATGTTACTGCAATTATAATCTCAGAGTATTTTCCTGTCTTTTGAGAGAAATAAATGAACTACAAGATTCCACTGGGCCCATTCACTAGAAATGACTGTGCTAAAATACTTTCACCCCTATTTAGGTATCGTTTAGCTCCTGAGCACCCATTCCCAGCCCAGTTTGAGGACTGTCTCACTGCTACCATCCACTTTCTGAGGACTGCACAAGACCATGGAGTTGACCCTTCCCGCATTGTCGTCTGTGGAGACAGCAGTGGAGGGACACTCACTGCTGCTGTTGCCCAAGCACTGGTGAACAGAAGAGATCTCCCAAAGCTGAGAGCACAAATCCTAATATATCCTTTTCTCCAGTGTATGGACTTCAATTTGCCTTCTTATCAGCAGAACGAGAAAGTCCCCATTTTGCTAAAGGAACGAACCCTTGTTCTTGGCTTGAAGTATGTTAATGAAGACTTCTGCCTCGAAGAATTATTTAAAGGTTGTCATGTTTCAGAAGATCAGAGACTGAAATATCAGAAATGGGTGAGTCCTGACTACATTCCTCTGGAGTTTAAAACAAGAGGTTTCAAACCAAGTCCAATATATCCACCCTCAAAACAAATCTGTGAAGTGGTCAAGTCCATGTTTGACCCTGTTTTTTCACCACTGTTGGCTGAAGACAGTGTTATTGCTCGGCTCCCCGAGACTTTCATTTTGACCTGTGAATTTGATGTGCTTAGAGATGATGGACTGCTGTACAAGAAACGATTAGAGGACCACGGTATAAAAGTGACCTGGTGCCATCTGCAAGAGGGATTCCATGGAACAGTGTTCTTGGCGCTTTTTGGCAGGGTGGTAGGATTCCGCTCTGGAACTAAAGGCCTGGAAAAGATAGTAAATTTTCTAAGACTGATGTAAAATTCTATTTCTTGCTTTCTTTTCCTGATTCCTATCTCTTTTTACTTACAAAGTTCTTCTTAAAAATCCTCAATTTTCCTTTTCTTAAATCATCACCTTAAATTTCTGCACTGCATCTGCCTTCTTTTTACCCAGTAAGTTGATTGCATGATGGCCTTTGCTTAATTTTCTCTTAGGAGAGGCAAAATCAGGTGAATTTACATTTCTTTCTTCTACCACCTCTTTAATTTTCTCTTGTAGCCATTAAAGATCTCATCCTTATAGCAAGGGGTCTGCAATGTGGTCTGGTTCAGTAAAGTTCTGGTACTATTAGAACACAAACCACGTTTGAAAACAGCCTGGGGTAGGTAACAGGGTGTGAATCTACAGGGTCAGTGTATAAAGAGTGTGGTCAATGACTTAGGAAAGCCTGTATCTGGTGAGAGCTGAATTTGAGACAAGCTTAAAGAGAACTGAATGTAGCAGGAAAAATGTGAACATAGACAGAAATTACAGAAGGGGAAGAAAAGGAGAGGAAGAGAGGGAAAGGGCAGGCCTGGAACTACAGATACTATAACAAGTATTGGTTAAGGAAAACAACATCTATTTAAAAAATCATGCATATACATTTTATATATAGATAATAGATATATGGGAATCTAAAGTAATATCGGTTCCTTTACAAAGGGTAGGCCTGCACTGCCTGAGGCAGGAAGGACTCTTCCTTTGCGGGACAGTGTCAAGTGCCATCACAGAGAAAGGAGACTGAGGAAAAAAAAAAAAAAATCAAAGTTCGGGTTAGTCTTAAACTATTTACAACAAGAGATGAACGATCAAGTAAACCAATACAAAATAAAATGGCATAACAAAAGTGTAAAGCTCTTTTCTCAGAAATGAACTTAAGTACTGCCAGAAATGTCAGTATAAATGTTTTAATGACACCATTCTGAGGTGAATGTATAACTGTATGTTGCGGTTTAGGGTTCTTACTTTTCTTTCTTTCTCTCAGGGAATTTTCTCCGCTTTGTGTTGCTAGGGGACAATAACGCCCGGATACTTAAGAAAGACAAAAGAAGTTGCCAAGCTCAGGGGAGGAGGGCATTCGGCCTCCTGCACTCCTTATCTGAGGGTTTCTCTCACAGGGGCAGAGATACCTCGAGAATTGGGCTGGGAAAAAAGGGGCTGAGGCAGTTGCTAGCTCCTCCTTGGAAGAATTCACCACCACTGCATGGTTCTCTATTCTGCTGTCTTCTACCATGAGTGGAGCTCTGCTGTAAGAGTGGCTGTTGCACTGGGGCCTTATTAACATCCTACCTCACCAAACAAAGGACCCTTCAACATCTGCTAGGGTGCCTCAGGGGAAAGCCCAGGATCCCTGAGCCTCTTTCCCCTCCCAGGCGGTCTCTCTCTGCCGTGTTCAAGAGCCGGGCTAATGCTGCCCAGCCCCCACCGTTTTTCTGCCTCTGCTCCTGGTTTTCCCCTACACTGTAGCTCTGCACCCCTGCCCTGCCGGGACACCCCGCGGTTCCAGCTACAACTGCAAAGTTTCTGCCACCTCTTGCTTGCTGCCCTGGGCGAGCCTGCCCTGCCGCTCCAGCTGCTGCTCCAAGGTTCCTGCTAATATAAACAAAATTGCTCAATCAAAATTAATAAAGAAATGACATTTATTATGCGACCGAAATATCGGTTTCAAAAGCCACGATCGAGAAAAGCAGCTCCGAGCCCGGGGTCGGAGCTGGGTGAACACACATAGATCTGATCTCTATCACATGAGACCTCCCAAGTTCACGCATGCTGCTTTGGCTGGTCCCTTCTTATACAGTTTTTGGGCAGAGTCCAAATTAATTCTATTCTTCTCGTATTCATGAAGTTTTCTTGTCCCGGGGTTGGGCTGCACAAAGCCTTTCCTGGGTCTGATGAATTGGCCATCCCGGGTGATGAGTGGGCTATTTCTGGTGATGGATGGGCCATCTCTGGTTCCTGGGCAGTTGTGATAAGATCCAATCCCACCTAGGTGGAATCCTCACTTATTGTGAAAGAAATACTTTTAGTGTTGTGAAATTTTTCCTCTCAACCAGGCTGGTGCAGGGATTTTGAAACTCGGTCTCTGTAGGGTCTGATTACATTCCAGTTTTATACATAATAGCATGAATAACCCTTCCCCCCCCCCTTTTTATATGGAAACATTAATTCGTGCTACTTTTTGTTACTACAAAAAAATAGAAATACTATCATCAAATATTTACTACAAATATAAAGGTATGAATATTGAAACAAAAGAATTCTTTTTAGTCATAGCTATTCAGTTTTACTTGTAACTCTAGCTTTTTCTCCTTTATCTGCTTTTCAAACTTTATCAGAACCTCGGCAGCTAGTCTCAGGTCCATGGGCATCACAGCTATTTGCATACCTTGTACTACTGAGTGTACTAATCTAATAAAACATGGTATCATGCAGGGTATGAATGTCACCCCGGCTGCTGAACAAAGTATGAAAAATGCTGCTTTCTTCCACCATGTACCATCAAATAATTGTTTTCACCAAGATGCTTGTAAGATGGAATTCCATTTTTGGACTGGAACATGTGCCACCTTTTTGATTACAGCTGCGAGGTCCCTGATGGTCTCTCCAATATTCTTTTAAGTCTTCTAAGGATTGGTAAGGGTTAGCTCCAGATTGCTTGTACCAGCAAAAGGTTGACTCGACTATTCCAATCACAATTTTCTTTTCTTTTTTTTTTTTTGACTCCAATATCTTGCAGGGGGTTCTGGTTGCCAGATTTTACTTTTGTTATTTGAATATATATATATATTGCTAGGGTGGATATACATGGGGTGTATCTCACAACCTCAGTATATTCACTTTTTTCCCTGCTGATGCAAATTATTCCTATTACTCGTTGGTCTAGAATCTAACCTTCAGGCCTCTGTGTAGTCATTGAGAACTGATTTCTATCTCTTTTTAGAAGTTGTTCTGGAGCTAAGCCTTCACCCTTCCAAGGCCATTTTTTTTGCTGATTTCAGCCCCCCATATATCCAACAGTTGGATAAACCTAACTCAGTAGTGATTTCTTGCATTAAGTCTATGAACAAGTTAGTGTTAGGGGTTGGCCATTCCCAATTATTATACAGCTTTTCTAGTAGGTCGTATTGTTTGCTTAATGCCAATAGTGTCTCTTGTTCTATTCTCTTTTTTCTTATTTCTGATTCTTGTCTCTTGAGCTCTAATGCTACCTGTTTCATAGTGCTTTCTGGGTCCATGCCATCTCTGTTCTTAGAAAAGCAAAAGATGTTAG
>NW_008238340.1:714267-714547 GCF_000691975.1 Corvus brachyrhynchos
AAAATTTGTAGCAAGCTGTAAAACATGGCTAGTCAAGTTTTGTTCTTCTTCTAAACACTTTGAACACAAGTCTCTGAGTCTATAGCCCCTTTGGCAATGAGTGACCCAAACCTCATGACAATATTCGCACTCAAAACAGACAAACGGGTAACATGTACAAGCAATTACGATACAACTTATCTGGGCTCTCCCAGTCATTTGCCGGGCCGGCGCAGTTTTTTTTTTTTATCTTTAAGTCCTCTGGGGCAGAAGTGATCCTCCACTCAGGCGTCTCTTCTTG
>NW_008238340.1:716399-717148 GCF_000691975.1 Corvus brachyrhynchos
CTTTCTCCCTTCTATAGGAAGAGGATATTGTTTAACCCTTAATCAGATCTTCTGGCCTTTTAATCTCGATACGAATGGGTGTCATTTCTATTCTGCCTGCCTCTCCTTTGGTATACTCAACTTTCGGATTCACCTTGTCTTTATCTTCTATGGTTAGTTTGTATAAGCTCACTACAAACTGTGACTCCTGAACAATCAAGCTTACCTCCAAAGCCACCATCAAATCTCTTCCTAACAAATTGTAGTTCGCCTCTTCACTCAACAAAACATTCCCTAGGCACGTCCTGGTTTCAGATTCGAACTGTACATTTTTAATAACCGGGACCTTAAAGGATTCCCCTTTTTCTCCGACCACCGTCGGGGTATCTTTGCTTGTTGTACATCCACTCGGCAGTCGCTGAACGGTGGTTTGTTCAGCTCCCTAATCTACAAAAAAATTAGTTCTTCTTTAGGGGTCCGACTTTTAATTTTATCAAGGGCTTCCTGGACCTTAAATTGAGAAGCCTCTGACAGTACTAGATTTCCTGAAAGATTTTCTCATCTTTCATCCTTCTCTCACGAATCAACCCCTTTTTCTTCCTGTGTGCTAAATATTTGAGATCTGCTCCAACTTTGGTGTTTGCTTCTCCTTTAAGAGAAACGGCAGAAGCGGTCGTTGCCAAGGGAACGGTGCAGGCGAGGGAGGGAGGGTAGGAGGTGAGGATCCTCTCCGGGGCTGACTCTTCCAGGGGGGGGGGGGGGGAAGCGGG
>NW_008238340.1:717630-718406 GCF_000691975.1 Corvus brachyrhynchos
CGGCGCAACAGGAGCCTGGGCTCGGGGGGGCGGGGCAATGCTTCCAAGGGGGCTCAACCCCTCTCTTTCTTGTTTGCCTTTTTCTCCTTTCCTTGGGTTTATTTCTCCTTTCGGGACAGTCCCCCCAATGTTCTAGTATCCAGCTTAGGGACTATGTCTCGGGATTTCAGGTATCCCTTGTTCCTTCCCACCCCCTGATTCTTCTTGGGGTTTTCTCGGCATTTTACTCTTTTTCTGTTTCATCTTAAAGAGAGATAAAAAAATTACTTCTTACCTGGACTTTGCGCAAGAGTCCTCTAGTTCCTGAATTCGGTACCGTTTCGAATTTGTATTTAATATGTTACCGGTATAGTAGCCCTCGCAGAGGACCGGTCTGGGGGTTTTCCTCCGGTAACTGCTCTCAAAGTTCTGACTTTTACTTGGACTAAATATGTCCGAGCCTAGGGGGCTTACCAGTCCTTGAACTCGATAAAGGACGTACCCTTCCCCCTAGCCGTCCGCGACCGATCCCCCGAATTTTTCGATTTATTCGGGCTTGACATGTGGAAAAAAATTAGGTTTTTCTTTCGCTTCCCCCGTGACCAACCTCTTCCCTCGCGGGAGAGAGAAACTGCGATCTTGGGGTCCACACTCGCTTCGTGACAATATCACGTCTCACACACACGCTCGGTCGCCCTCACTCAACCACGCAATACTTACGGTCCGTTTTCCTGCGTGGATTCTTCGTGCACGTAGATTTTTATGAGTGAATTACCCTGCCGCGGGTCCGGGGAGCC
>NW_008238340.1:718698-719122 GCF_000691975.1 Corvus brachyrhynchos
GCACAAAGCCTTTCCTGGGTCTGATGAATTGTCCATCCCGGGTGATGAGTGGGCTATTTCTGCTGATGGATGGGCCATCTCTGGTTCCTGGGCAGTTGTGATAAGATCCAATCCCACCTAGGTGGAATCCTCACTTATTGTGAAAGAAATACTTTTAGTGTTGTGAAATTTTTCCTCTCAACCAGGCTGGTGCAGGGATTTTGAAACTCGGTCTCTGTAGGGTCTGATTACATTCCAGTTTTATACATAATAGCATGAATTACATATTTTATTTATAACACTGCTGCAGCCCATCGTCACCATTCAGCCCGGCCTCCAGTGCCGCGTGGTCCCCGAGCTCGCGCCACAGCGCCCTCTGCCGGCGCTGAGTGGAACTGCACCGAGGGGAAAGCGCCTGCGGCCGATGGGGGGCGGCCCCGGGGCT
>NW_008238340.1:719143-740459 GCF_000691975.1 Corvus brachyrhynchos
GCCCGGAGGGAAAAGCGCCGGCGGCCGATAGAGGCCGGCACTGGGTCTCTGGTTCTGTTTGTTGTTGCTGCTGTTGTTGTTGTTACTTGCCTTGTTATACATGCTAGTAAAGAACTGTTATTCCTTTTTTCATATCTTTGCCTGATTAAGCCCCTTAATTTCAAAGTTACAATAATTCGGAAGAAAGGGGGTCATATTTTCCATTCCAAGGGAGGCTCCTGCTTTCCTTAGCAGACACTTAACTTTCAAACCAAGACACTGTAGAACAGTGTAATTCTGCTGGTTCTTGTTATAATCTTTTATCCTGAATTAAAATAATTTATCATGTCACAGACTCTATTGTCTTAAATTCTTCAGTAAGTTCTACTTGGAGGCAGGATGCATTTCCATATAGAAACAAAAGCAGAGCAAGGTCAAGTTTTGACTGGCAGTCAAAACTTCTGACGGTCTTTGCTTAAATTAACACTTGGAACACTATCCTCACTAAAATTACCACCATTCTTGTCAGGGAAATTGCTAGCTCTATCATTTGCAAACAATACTCACTGTATCTGATATTACTGTATGTGTTTTCTGCCCCCCACTGGCTCATTTAAACTATAATCAAAAGCAAGGATCCTGCAGACAGTTAATGTAAGACGATGCAACAGAAGACACCCTACAACCAAGGGAAGGACTTTGCTGCAATGCTCTGCACAGCTGTGATTTACATTCAGCATATGAGCAGAGAAAGCCTGCCAGAACAATATGAATTACATTTACTTACGTTCACATAGTAGTCAGGAAAAAGGGGAAATTTTATAGGGATCTTCCATATGGCATCTCTGAATGAATACAATGTGAATAAGCAAAAAGCCCAGAAAATCTCCAGTGTTCTCCTGATTTCTAGGCACACACTTCCATTGACACTGTCGAATGCTGCCTGTTTTCCATATGGGCAACCTGTGCCACAAATGCTGAAGTGACATCAGTGGCAATTTGTCCATAAAGTGATAGAGCAGTACATTCCTGACACTAAAATGCACAACAAGTCAGACTAACAAAAAGGTTGACAGCTGTCAAACGTCTCATGGGTATTACACCCCAAAGATAATATGACGAAGATACTACAGATTTTTTTTTTTTTAACCCAGAGAGCTCCTGGGTTATTGGAGTTTTTGCCTATGAAGAACTTAGGAAAACAAGTTTCCTTAGCTGGGGCAGTTCCTTCCCATCTTGACAAAAACAACTAGTTCCTTCCACAAGAGAAGGTGAGGTGCCTGAGATGATAAATCCCTCAAGAGTTTGCACCCTGAGTGAAGCAACAGCGCTCCCCAGGCTGCCCCCCAGGCAGGATAAGGGTGTGTGTTGGAGTGAAGGATCCTCTGGACTCAGGCCTGGAGGGAAGCCAAAACACAGGGGTTGAATTAAAACCTTTGGACAAGCTGAGATACATGAAACCACACCAAAGTGAGATAGAAATATAGATTTTTAACTTTAGTAGAAATATATGCTAAGTGCCTTAAACATTAAAAAGCTGTAGCAGAGACCTTAAACACAGTTCTTACTGCAGCAGTGTTACCTTTCCACAGAATTCTTTACTTTAGACAAAATATAGATAGAATTACACTGTTCACATTTTTTAGATGGAGTGTTCATACAAACAATAAGAACTGATAGAAACTGTATACGCAAATCTGTGTAACACCAATGTAACACTGGTGTAAGGCTTACGACTGTTAGAATTAGACCAGGATAGGTTAAGAAAAGAAAAACTAGAATCATGTGTTGATCTTATTGGTCAGTTAACAAATATAATCCACACTTCTGTAAGAAAAAATACAGAGTATTAAGTCTAGAAAATAGAGCATATAGTGTATAGTATATAGAGTATAGAGTATATGGAGCATATAGAACATACAGAAGAAGCTGGTTTTGCCTGCTGTTTCTGCTTGCCTTTATCATGTAACCCCCTTTGAACTCTGCCTTCAAGAAAACTGTGAGACTATGGAATAAAGAACTTAGCAGAACAGCAGCCTCCTCTGCTCTTTTACCCTGGTCCGAGAAGGAAGGGTACCCCGTCAAAAGCTCAACAGATGTGGACAAGGCTGGTCCATCCTGACGTATTAACCCCAGAGAATGAGGGCAAGAGCCACATTTCTTTAGCTGGTCTCTACACTTTGATCCAAGGGTACCATAGCACAAATAAAAGGATCTAGGGGCGGATTGGAACACTGTCAAAACCTGAAAACTAGTGAGATGCTGGGAAGACCAGTGCAGCTGGGAGGGCTTGAGACTCTTAGAACAGCTCTGTGTGACAGGAAGAAGTTGAAGGAAATGAAGGAAGGGAAAGGAAACTGCCCTGCATCATTCCATCACCAGATGTCAGCACCAGCTGAGTCTGTAATAACCTGGCAAACATCTCTGCTCTGGGCACACAATGTGAGTACCTGAAACACATTACCAAAGGTCAAACTGTGGTTTGATTTCAATATTTTACTGAACCTGTTCTTATGCCTTCATAGCTTGAAGCTGTCTGTTTAATAACAGAGCACTTTTTAAGACATAACAACTTTAGATTACCTGTTCTGACCAATCAAGTTTGAAGTGGTGTATTACAGAAGTTTATAACTTCAATTATCCTCTCCTTTGCTGTCTTCACATCACCTCTTTGTACCACTCTAGTTACAACTCACATACCATAGCGTTTTTAAAATAAATAAGCAATTAGAAAACATTCCAAATTTACTAGCTCTATTATTTATAAATAATATTATTTATTTAAAAGCACTTAACACTATTCTCTGCCTATGATGCCCATTCTCTGTACTGCTCAGGGGCAGTCCTGCAAACTCTGGCTGTTTTTATTGCTGTCTTCCTTGTCTCAGTTATTCACTATGTTTGCTGATTCCTGTGAGAGTGAAGACACTGCTAACCTGAATATTTGGAGTACTGAGATTCAGAAAAACCTGGCAGTTGCAGTTGTTATATTTACATTCAAGCAACTTCTGATTTAGTAAGATTCATTTTGGTGTGATGACCTGCCATGAAATCCCATGTGGATGTTCCAGAGCAGCTTTTTGGAATCTGTATGTATGGAGCAGAATTCATTCACTCTGAGGAACAGAACTGCACAGCAGCAGAGACACAGACACCCAACAATCCACCCACATTTTCAAATTCTACTTAACAAAATCCTCCAGTTGAATAAGCATTTCAAAAATGTACCTGCCCTGAACTGCACAACACAAGATCTTAATTGCCATCACTGAATGCTAATACATAACATCTGTCTTTTTTTTCTTTTTAGTACAGTACAACTTTTTACTCCAGAACTTGTTAGCAGCTGCTTAGCCTAGGAGTCATTTGGAAGGGAAAGACTTCAAAGAAGAAGAGGAAGAAAGGAAAGGCTAAAATAAAGATTTATGGCAGACTAAATGGAAGGTGGCTTTCTGTCGTAAGAGCAAAATATACAGGAAGTGGCTACTTATTTGGGTGGGGAGATGGAGATAACAAAAAGGGAGGACACTGAAAGGTAGGTAGGAGGCAGCCTAAATGCAGGGGTAGATGAAGCAAATACACAGCACCTTTAAAAACCAGTATGGTAGAGCGTGTACTAAGGTGTAATTTCTCAAAGCTTCTTACTGTCACTGTGAAGGGCATATTAAATCCATCTCACAGATCAGAAGACTCAGGCTTACAGATATGAAGAGCTCTGAGATGCTTTCAATCAGTTGTTAACATAAAATGAAGAAATGTGAAGGATGGCAAGTTCCTCCCATGCTCCACTTGGTAAAAACAAAGTCAGTTAAATTACTCTACAGATTCTAATTGTTCTGCTAAATTACCTAGAGAAAATAAGAATAATTTTAAAAAGCAAGGCAAATTATATTTACCAGTGTTTCATTTTGAAATGAACATTAAAAAACTAAAGAACTCAACCAGAAGCTATTATTTCTGGGTTTAAATTTTCTTTGGAATACATTATTTTTTCCTGTTTTCTGTTTCCTGACTATACCTGCTGGAGTCGATACCTCTCATCACAGCTGACTACTTTACCACGCTTTAGTTACTCATCGTAGGATTTCTTGTGTTACACAGAGTAGCTCTGCAATAGTCAACTGACTCCAGGTTAACTGTGGTGGCAACAGCCTGCAATCACAAGTGAAATGTGTTGCAATGTTTTAGAGAAAGACTTCACAGGAAAACCAGTAACTCATGACAGTCACAGAATTCATTAGCACCAACTCCCCTGACCCTCCTGCCTTGCGTAGTGTTGGGTTTCTCAGCTCCTGCCTCTTCTGCTAATAATTAAGGGGAAGTTGATGAGTTTTACACATTCTCAGCCTACGAAGCTATGTGGGATTCCACAGCTACAGAAGCTTTAGAAAACCCACAAGACTGAGTCTCGTGAAAACCTGCAAATACCACATTTCCTTAGATAGGTATTGTTATTGTACTTCCCCTTCCCACCATTACTATAACTATTAGAAATATGCCGAAAAATCAAGAAGAGAATGAATTTTAGAATGCATAAAGGGAGGCTTGCTGATGAGAAAATGGGAAGAATTTACCCAACTATTTTTGATTCTGTACTCATCAAGTGCTTCATTAACATTAAACTCCAGAAACATCAAGTTCAATGAATAAAGCATCAATTTGTGATCTCCGAGTAGCTGTTTTATAACAATAAAGAACCACATGAGATCCATAATTCTCATTACAATGTCAAACTCCAGACTGTGTTCATTTTCTCTGGTTTAGTGGAATCTCATCAACCTTTACTTAGTGCAAGGCTGTTCTCATCAATAGGTAAAGACTTTGTGGAAGCTGGGGTTTGAGGATGAGTTTGCTGAAAAATAAAAATATGGCTATAGCAAAACACATCAAACACCCACCATTTAAAGAACTACGTCTCTACTGCCAGAAAGAGAAGAAGCCTTTGTGTTTGCAAAGATACAAGGTACTCACTTCATGCAGTGGATTGAAAGGAAATAAAAGATTCTTTTGACAATTTAGCACCTCGAAAACAACTGGGAAAAAAAACCCACTGAAAACTTTACTGACTGTTTTGTAACAACTTGAGAACCAGACAGTGCCCATAGATATTCCTACCCATCCTGTGGGTACAGGAATAGCTGGCCAGACTGGAAATAGCTGAAATATATGGAATATAAGGCACCAAGCATCATCACACAGTTGTCAATATAAGCATCCTCAGAAGGATCAAGCAGCTCTCAGACCATGGGATTTGCTTGATTCTGGAAAAACATGGACATTGTGTTAACAGGACAAGGAGGACTGAGGTGCAAACAGCACAGAGGTAGAACATGCTCTAAGTCCACATGCAGAGAATGCTCTAAGAGTAACATATTAAGAGATTAAGAGTAAAACATTAAGGTATTATTTTGAAACAATTTCTTTAACAACAGAAAGGCTGTAATGTGGAAAGGAAAGATTTTTGTTCAGATTGTCATGAGTGTACAACAGATTTTATAGACAACTGCCAGGGCATAACATCAAAAAGCAAACCAACAAAAACCCTAAACTGTCCCTTTGTAAATTTATTTTTAAATAAAAAGAGAGTAAAGCAATCTGCCTTCCACTCTATCAGATTCATCAAGGTTTCAAAACAGAGGTGGCATGTGTGAGGTGTTTTGGTTTTGATTAAAGCTGATTAATTATTGACTCACTGAATAGGAGAAGAAGTCTTGTGTCAAAATGGTGTCAGCAAGAGCTAACAGCAGACAGACATGTGCTCTTTGGTATAAGGCTTTCATAATCTGATCATATAAACAGCAGGTGTTTAATTGCCTTTGGTCACCTTTAAAAGTTTCATTTACTGCCACTGAAGTAGGAATTTTTTATTCTTGATTAAAGATTCTTTTGAAAGCACAGAAATTGCTTCCTCTGAGGATTCAAATATAAGAAATCATCAACAATGCTGAAATACAATATTCAAAGCTGATCTCCATGTGGGAATTTATTTCAGGATATTTGGACTGATGACACAGACATCAGAAATAAACAGTAAAACTGTGCTGTTCTTACAGGAATATATGGCAAAACAAATCCAAACCCCTGCAGGCTGTGCTGTAATATCACACTACAGAGAAACCATTTCTAAAGCAAATAACCACAAGCACCACTGGGCTGCCTCAATTGCACTGCAGACCGCTGTGGAGAACATCTGATGAGCTTAGGACAGGCTGAGCACTGGCCACGGGCATCTGGGTTTGGCTTCAATACTCTACAGTCTAAAATTTTAACTACCTATATCCTTAATCTGTGCCCTGTGGAACGGAAAGGCTCCAAATCAGCCAATCTCAGCACAGAAAAGGCTCTGATGACCTCCCTATTTCATAAACCTTGGCATAAATTTACAACATTGCTTCATCCCACATATTCTTACCTTCTCAAGCCAATGTTGTGCAAATCAGCTGTGAGTGTTGCTTTGATTTAAATAATATGCTAATGAAACTAAGGACTAATTCAGTTTTCAGATGGGAATTCCACTTTAAAAGCCAAGGCACAAAAAAGGTTTGGGACCTGTAAATTTTAAATCGTGTAGAAAACATAATTCTAAGTAAGAAAAACACAAACCAGAAAAATTGCTTCACCAAACAACTGCCACCAACTGTTACCATCCTTCACCAATACACATGTATTCATAATGCCTCTACATTGAACTGCAAACAAGAATAACAGTGAATATGAAACACTGAGGGTTAATCAGTAAAAAGCTTTCAGCAGAAACAACAGTGGCTTGAATCTACAAACACACCCCCATGTGTCTGGAGAGACCTTCATGTACATTAAGGCTTGCACTAATTTTAAACACTGAGCAAATATGCTCTTATTTAAAGCAAAATTAAAGCATGAATATGTTAGTGCATTCTCCTACAAACAAGAGTATTTTGATTTGAGTATTTTTCTTCTCAGAGAAGTGTATATATACCTTGATGACAAATGCAAGTAGCTCCATGTCACTAAAATTTAACACTGCAACAGGAATGTCCATCCAAAATGAATCCACTACAAACCAAAAAGACCATCTACAAATCAGGCCCCCTCTGAATAATAATTTCTCCTTGTTAGCAAAGAGTTCATAGTATCAATCAATTCCGTATACTTTGAATCCCACCTTTTGTAAAGGGTACCAAGAAAGCATAAAGATGTGTTGCCAATAATGTCATTGTCAAAAGAAGGGTGGAGAAAATTGCATTACATTGCATTGCAACATTAATAAACATTTAATTTCTGCATATGAACTGAGCACTCATTCTCCCGTGAAGACTCCTCAGATGCACTTGAAAACAACGCTTAACACAGCACTGGTATTATAGCATTCACTCCCACTGAAGTGAAATGGCATGTGTTTTTTCGACTTTAGCAATTATAGGAATGTTTTTCATTTCTCCTGTTTTAATACCAGCATTGTTTTTGGGGGTTGTATTATACGGTTTTTTCAGCTCAGAACTGCCACCTGGAATTGAGCAACCTCTAAAGCTTCGTTTTTTCCACTCTTTGATGATTACAACCATGGTCACAGTAAGTTAAATTTCTTAACCTGGGGATTTTACTTTTCCTTGGGTAGGATATTTGGGAGCTGGCGGATAATGGCTTAAGGGAATAAAAAAAAGAACAAAGCAATTCACACTCCTGAAACCTGTAAGCATTGATATATATGAATGCAAAACATGTTAAATTAACATAAAATTGATATGACTAATCTTAAAAGCTTCTTTAGATTCTTCAAACTGCAGCCACTTTATGCTGGGAAACTGTTTCACTTGAGAATTTAAAACAAATATCTAGATGTATCCTGTACACAGTGAACTGCATGTACATAGAATAATGCTGTCTGTTCAGGAACAAGCCAACATTACTCCTCTTCTTCCAAATTCTTTCTTTTCAACAGGGAAAGATTTTGGAGAAGCTGGGGATCTGCAATGATTTAACCATACTGCGAGTAGCACTCGATGGGATACCCCCATGGAGAGATTACAAACTGCTTATCAAAGATCTCACAGTATATGAGGTACCATTGAGGATTTATCAGCCCAAAAGCCCACCTACTGGCAAAAGAAGAGGAATTCTGTATTTTCACGGAGGTGCCGGCACATTTGGGAGCATTAGTAAGCAATGGGCAAGTTTTATTTTTCAAGTCAAATCCAAGTCTTTACTTTTTTGCCTTCAGGCATGTGTCAGTCAATGTCTGCCCTGTCCTTCCCAGTGTCACCAGTCTTGGCAATCGCAGCGCTAACTAGAAAGTATTTGTGGAATGAATAATCTTGTGTTAAAGGGAGTCACATCTCTGCTTCCTTTGGGCTAGAGACCTGTGATCCAGAAATCCCTCACCCTGCTCTCAGCTCTCAGTGAGGGACTCTGCTCTACTAAGACTACTCTATCTTACATAAAA
The DNA here is from genome assembly GCF_000691975.1 of Corvus brachyrhynchos. Lineage (NCBI taxonomy): Eukaryota > Metazoa > Chordata > Aves > Passeriformes > Corvidae > Corvus > Corvus brachyrhynchos. The sequence goes on from NW_008238340.1 coordinate 727,545, forward strand.
GATATTATATGGGTCCCAGGAAGAATTTAAAGAATACATTAAAAAAAAAAAAATCTGTAAATAAATTCCCATTCAAGGAATCCAAATGAAGGAAAATACAAATAACGAAGGAGCAATTTGGGGAAGTTTGATTCTTGTGATGACATGGAACAGGATACTTGATTTCTTTTTCAAAAAGGGAGACAACCCTTGTCTCAGCAACTGGGAACTCTGCCTCCTGACTGCTCTGGATCTCCTTCTGAGCAGCCGAAGCTCCGAGTGCCTTCTCTGCAAGCCAAGGCCCCTAACATGGAAATACGGACTTCATTCCAGGGGTCAGGCAGGGCAGTTTGAGGGGTTTGAATCCTTTACTGTTTCAAAGTGTAGGTTTGCACTATACTGGGCAGACTTCAGTTTCCTGGCATCCTTCAGCCCCATGCAGGAACCATGCAGGATCCTGTGCCACAGGTTCCCCTCTGCACTGGGGCACAAATAACTTACTCTGCTGTACTCAGAGCACGGGAGTCTGGGTGCAGTGTCAGGCTCACATCTACAGCTAGTCTGGGTGGCTGTGAGGACTCCAGGGATGACACTCTGTGATCTAAGTGACAGGTGAATTCCTCTCACTGGAAGAAAAAGCCACACCACAAGTTGCACAGTGAGTCCCTGTTTACATGGCATGGCTTGATGTAACAGCCATACCTGTACACAGAGAGTGGGACCTGACCTTTGGCTTCAATTCCTTTTGGCGTTTGATAACAGGAAAGCAATCAACATGATGACAGGCTTTCAGAAGGACTTGGGGAATCTCCAGCCTAGGAAGGCTGAAGTCTGCAACCAGCAAATTAGCAGATGCTACAATGAAGAGAATCAGTGGGCAGATAACTATCACTTATTCCTCAAATGACTATCATGCTTCACAAATCCCAGAAACATTGAATAGTTTGGGTGGGAAGGGACCTTAAGTCTCATTCTCATTACAAGTCCCCACCATGGGCAGGGACACCTTCTGCTATCTCAGGTTGCTCCAAGCCCTGTCCTACCTGGCCTTGGACATTTCCAGAGATGGGGCAGCCACAGCTTCTCTGGACATCCTGTCATCCTGCCAGGGCCCCACAATGCTCACAGGGAAGAATTTCTTCCTAATATCTAATCTAAACCCACTCTTTACCAGTTTGATCACTTCAAGCTTTTTAAGTCAGGAAATACATGAATAAAGAAGACTGAGTTGCTAAAACCCACTTTGATTTCCAGAAGAGTCTCTTAAAGAGGCTACACACCCATGACATAAGAGGGAAGGTCTTTCATTTGGATAAAAGCTGATTGAAAAACAGAAAAAATATGGGTTATGGGAAGGTCCTGTGAGATTCCATAAGGTGATCTGTGCTGGGGCCAGTGCTAATCAATTTATTCAAACACACAAAAGATGGTGCAAGCTGATGTGGTATTAAGTCCGCTGAGGGTCATAAATGGATGGCTGAAAAACTGCAGAATGTCTTTATGACAGCAGAGGATCAGACAATAAAATGACAGGTGAAATGGCATGTAGAGAAGTCAAACAGATGAACAGAGCATTATAAATGAAGTTATAAATGATGTTATAAATGAAGCAATGGACTCCAAGCAGAAGCAGGAAGAAGATCTTGCAGGAAGGAGGTCTTGGCATTATGGTAGGAAGTTGCCTGAAAATGCTGACATACTGCACAGTAGCAGTCAAAAAGCAAATAAAATGCTAGCAACTATTAGTAGGAAAGGAAAGACAAAACAGGAAACTTCTTTATACCACTGTAATAAATCCATGGTGTATCTAAATATAGTGTAGTGCTTATAGTTCTGGTTCCCACTGCTCAAAAAGGATAGAGCAGTACTGGAAATACTTGGAGAGGCTGCCTAGGTAAGAAAAGTATCTCCATGCAGAGAATACGTGAATGGACTATGACTCTCCAGGCTGCAAAAGATGCATAAAGACAGATACACCAAGTGACTACAAAATCATGAGAAGCAAGAGAAGTTAAACAGGGAAGGATTTATCCACCATTTCTTACAGTACCAGAGTCAATGTCACCATGTGGAACCAGTGAATGCCAGGTACAAAAGGAGGAACTAGAAATTACTCTTTGTAAGCAAGTGAGAGAACTCCTCCCTGTACAAAGCTGTTATGGTTAAGGTTAAAATCATGGGCTTAAGAAGTGGTTTGGTTAATTCACAGAAGAAATACTAATCAAGGGCATTAGGTATAAAGACAGCTTCTGTCTCAAAGGACCACCCTGAACTCAAATTCCTGTATGCTCCTAATTCCTGCTTGTCCCCAGCTTACACTCTCCTTAGACACCTTTTGTTGACCACCAGGTGAGATGCGAGACCAACCCAGACAGATTTCTGGGTTTCCTTGGTATCACCATCCTTACATGCTTGTGTGATGCCCTGAGAGCCACTGACCAACAGAAAATGTGTTAATGTGTAAAGACCACATTCTATAACACGAGGTCCCTATCAGTCTCATGTTGCAGGGCCTTCCACACAGTGTATGTTCAGGGATCTGTATTTTAATTTCAAAAGGATATTTGATTTTCAAATCATCATTTCTGATAAACTTTCTCTTTAGGAGCCTTTGAAAGAGTATGCCGCTATATGGCCAAAAAATGCAACTCAGTGGTTGTATCTGTTGGGTAAGTGCTATTTTTCCATAAAAGTGTTTATGGGAATACAGGTCTCAGTTGAAACTCTTATGAAAAATATGCTGAAAATATTTACTACTTTAGATTGTATACCTATTTTTCACTTAAACCTTTCATTTAATTTAGAAATGTGCTTATAGGCAAAGTATTCTAAAATAGCTGTAGCATCACTAGTTTGGCTTTCCAATCTACACTATTTAAACCCAAATATAATCTTTAAAATAAAGAAAATAAACTCTATATAACTACCACAGCAACTGCAAACAACACAAATTGAGTGTTTATAACTCCACTGACAATAAGCACAGTATTTGACATTTCAGGTACCGTCTGGCTCCTGAACACCCCTACCCAGGGCAATATTTTGACTGTCTCAATGCCACCTTATACTTCATGAGGAATTTAGAAGAGTATCATGTGGATCCTGGTCTCATCATCATTAGTGGTGACAGCTGTGGAGCTAATTTTGCTACAGTTATTTGCCAAATACTTCTCAATGACAGAGATCTGCCAAAAGTACGTGCTCAGGTCCTACTTTACCCAGGACTCCAGGGGCTGGATTTCCATTTGCCCTCCTACCAGCAGAACGCTTCCGTCCCCATGTTGTCCCGGAAGATGGTTATCTACTTCTGTTTTCGTTACCTTAACAGAAAACCCACAGTATGGAAAGATGTTTTACAAAACTGCCATGTTCCTGAGAGTATGAGACAAAAATATAAAAACTGGGTAAGTGCTGACCTTATTCCTGATGAATTTAAGATTAGAGGCTACATACCACCGAAACCCGCATCATATAAACCTGAAGTCCATGAAGCTGTCAAAGAAATTTTAGGAATAACATTTTCTCCACTTTTAGCTGAAGATTCCATTATTTGCCAGCTCCCTGAGTCCTACATTGTGACCTGTGAGTTTGATGTGTTGAGGGATGATGGTCTGTTATACAAGAAGAGACTAGAGGACAATGGTGTTCAAGTGACCTGGTATCATAGCGAGAATGGCTTCCATGGAATTTTAGCCTTTTTTGGCTATGGGATTTTTTCCTTTTTATCTGGACATAAGATAATGGATAGTATTGTGAATTATATAAACAGTTTATAGAAGTATTTTTCAGAAGAAAGATGCAAGTCATGCCGTATCATTGATGAATTTATACTTGGCAAGGAATGTAAACATTTTTGATTTATGGTTCGGATTTTGACTGCATTATGTGGTTTCCGATTTCTGCTTCATAGTGACTCTCAAACAAATGTTAAGATTATTTAAAGTGCTACCATTCTAGAAAATATTCTTGTAAAAACACACCAATAAGAACTAGATGCAAAGGCAAGGACCTAGCACATCCTGTTTCACTGAAACTATAGCAATTCCAGTATCTTTGCATGGCTGGCACCCACTGAAGGCAAGAGACAAGAATATCCGTGAAGATTCTTCAACAGCCCAGAAATGCTGAAGACAACAACCAAGGTCTGCTTTGGCCCTTGAGACAGACAGGAGGTGCTGATGGTATCAGATGGAGAACTCAGCTTCTATGAAGTCTTACAACACACACTGAAATTGCAGCCATGAATTTAATTTCTAGGGTTAGTCTGTACAAAGACTACACTGCTCCAGAAATAGAAAAGTCAAAAGGAAGGCTCCTGTCTGGAGTGGAAATCCTAAACTGGAACTAGCATGGGTTTGATTTTGTTTGGGATCTGAGAAATGATGTTTAATTTTGGAACTTCACTCTCAAACTGGAATCCCTGAACGTTGGTGAGTGTGGGGATGTTAGAGAACTGCAGAGGTGAGACTTTTCTGTAGCCCTTGTTTTCTTTCAAGGTTATCTTATGCTCAAGGCTACCTGTTCTGCTGTGTTGAAAAAGTTCTGAAAATCATGTAAAGAAGGCAGAGAAGCACAATTTTATCTATATTATCACTGTAATGCTATGGTGATCCTGTAATGCTTTCAACAACAAAAAATAAAAACTAGCACTGCAAATACTTCTAAGAGTGAGAGTTACATTTGCTAAACACTTACTGATGGATAAACCAAACTGAACCCCCTGTGGTGAAAGGAACAACACAACTCAGGCAGGCAAAGACCACAATCTTGCTAATTCTACCTGGTCACATCTGTGCTGTGCTCAGCAATTAACCTACCAAACAAGTGGACATGACCACGTAACTGTGAAAACACAATACAAACTGAAAGTCCACAAACACTGCTGGATGGTGTTTTTTGCTGGTGGATTTTCCAAATCTGGGCTTTTGCAGATTTTTAAAACAAGATTTCCTTCTACTTCAGAATATTTTACGATGACCATGTGCCCTATTAAAAACACTCAACTTCTCACTAGAAAAACAGTATGAAATTAATTTTTTATAAAGTTTTCTAACTAAAATGACATGGTACTCTCCCCCCATCACTTATAATTTGACTTTACAACAACAAAAAAAAACACTAAACAAAAAACAAAACAAAACAAAAAACCACCCCCACATTGCTACCTAATAATGTTAGATTTTTACCTATTTCCTTTCCCTGTGAATTTACAATTTAAATGTTCTAACATTCTAGTTGTTTGAAGAGTTGCAAACTTAGATTCCCAATTAATTAATCTGCATCATTTAAAGTACACATTAGCACAATCCTACTCCTCAGCAAGAACAAGATAAAGCAGTTTGATTTGAAACTCTTTAATCACTGGTTATCTTAAGTCATTTTAAGCTGTACTTGGTGCACACAGAGTTACTGAAGGTTACCTGCAACAAGGTCACCTGATCGTGAATCTAAAGTCAGCCTCCTGTGGCTTTTTAAAAGCATTTTCTTCTGTTAGAAGAAAACATAAATACTAAAAAGAACTGAGATTTGGGTAATGACAGAATTTTCTAAGTGCTACTTTCCAAAGAGCACTGGTGACAATCCCTTTGGCCCTTTTGAGTGACAATCATCACATGCAGATTCCCACTCCTGAGGAAACTCTTCAGATGGGTGTTTTATAATGCCACAAACTAAAAGCACACAAATGCCCTCTGTCTATTTTCCACCTCCAACTAATTTAATACTAATGCAGTTCATTCATAACACTCTTCTCCCAGCTAAGCACTGGTTTCATGCAAAAATTCCAAAATGCTGCTGGCATGGATCTGTTAACAAATCAAGGACTTTGACCAACTTATCTTTTTTGAGATAATGGGAATGTGGGGGAAAGAAAGTGGGAGAGGGAAAGATACTTGCTAATGTATTTGTAAAAGGGAGGAGAGAGATTTTTACTGGAGCAAACAAAGAACAGGAAGATGAACAAAGAATCAGGAAGTAACAAGCCAAATATATCAAATCAAAGACGTCTCAGATCACTACAGTTCAGCAAAATGGCAGTTGTACTCACAGTGCTGGTGTTATTCTTAGCTGGTTTTCTTGCTGGATTTATATTGTTGGTCATGGGGGCAATTAATTTTGATTTTTCCAACTCAGAAATTCCTCCTGGAGTGAACCAGCCTGCAAAGCTCCGAATCATTCATATAATTTTAATATGCACAGCTGTGGTGGTAAGTGAACCTGGTGTGATTTCTGGGGGAAGAACAGTGAACCTGTAGATTTTAAACTTAGTACAATGCTAGAAGCCTGCATGGAATTATGTTCCAGAGACGAGAGCAGGGCATTGCTGTCATGCTGCATGTTTTATTTAGCTGAGTGTTGCTAAAGAAACTTTGCCAGACTTTTAACACTGCACTGCTCTACCCCAGTACTGCCCAGCTCTATCTTAGGCAGTACCTATTGCTGCTTTAACACAAGTCTGTCAAAGTCTGACTGTGCTTCTGCCCTGACTTGAGCTGACCTAGTAATGATTTGATTAATTATGTTTATTCATTTTGGATCATTTATATTTCCATTCTGGGTTCAGACTATACCAGATGTCTCTGGGCCAAGTTTTTCTTGGTTGTGGGGATGACAAGTTCTGTATTTATTTTGAATATAAAGTGAGAAGCTGAACATTTCAGAACTGGCTTTGGGAAGGGACAGTTTCTGTCACATAAGTGACAAAATTAGGTAACATTGCCCAAGAGGAGCTGAAGGCATTCTTCTGCCCAAAGCACATTTATGTAACTCCTGCAGCAACTAAGTAGGATTCTCTGATGGGAATGAGGGGCTCTAGCCAGCCCAGCTTCTCCAGGTGAAGCAGTCTGTAAAAGCGTGGGAAGGTAATCAGTCTCCAAGAGCAGCACTCAGCATCTGGTGAGCTCTGCTGACGGAGGAGCTCACTGAAACACAGGTATTTCTACGTAACGATAGCATGTCTCATCAGAGATGCTCTGATGAGACATGACATCAGATTGGAGATAACAGAGGTTGTGCATATATTTAATAAATTTATTTAATGGAATACCTGCAAAGAGAGACAAACTATTTAAAATTTAAAAAGGAAAACTAAGAGAAAAAAATTCTCTGTCAGAAATATTCTAGATTATAGTTGACCATAGTAAAGAATTCTAAATATATATTCTCATGCGTTGGCTGCACAGAAGTTATAATTAGAAACCGAGATTACATCACTTAAGCAGCTGGAAAAGCCAGTTGTCTTTGTATTATCAATCCACTGCCCACCATAAACCAGCATTGTATGCTGCAATGTAAACAACACAGGGTGAAAGAAAAACAAGTTGAATGTAAAAGTTAAGATATTCTTGGAAATCATTTTATCATGCGTGTATGCAATTGGAGACACTAAGACTAGTTTCTGTAACCAATTAAAATCAGTATATTGTAAAAAGTCTTAGTTTCTGCAAGAAATCTTTCCTCAAGATCAGGCACAAAGAATATTATAAATAGCTGGAATCACTGAAAAAAAAGGCCTACATTGAGAGTCATGGCACTACTGACTATCCATGCAAATCTGGCTGTCTAATAAGAAATATTCAGAACAGAATCCTGAGTACTATGAACTTGATCCAAATGTTCCTAAGGACTGAAGTACTGGTTGGCATGGCTGAACAATGCATTTCAAAACAGGGGGTACACCCTTTTTTTTATTTACGCAAAGCTATGTTGGAGCAGTAGCTCTGATTTGTATTCATTTTCTGATGCCTGGCATGAATATCCCTATGGCATAGAGAATGAACAGAAGTTCATTCCTACTAAATACCTCAGGATTTTCTTGTCAGTGCATGGCACACATCAGTGAGACTTAAAGAGACGGATCAAAAAGCTATTATCAAATATATTCTTAAATTAGTCAACTCTACTTTGGGCAAGTGTCTGTACCACGAAAATCAGCACCAGAAAGACCCGTCTTTCACTATGTTTCCACATCTTCTGGGAGGCAAGGATAGAATAACCAGTGAAAACCAAATTTGCTTTCCATGTTAGGTAAAGGACCCGCTGAGGAAGCAGAGAGATCTATTTCACCTTTCACCAGTCTGTTAATGTTGCATTGTTTGGGGTTCCATTCTTTGGTTCAGGTAGCTCTCTCATGACCTCTCCTGATGCTGCTGTTACTTGTTCAGTTGTCTCCTACACCTGTACAACTACTCTCTTAGTTCATTACTGCCCTAAAAATACATGACTTAGGCACCGTGAGTTTACTGTCCACACAGTTCGTTTCCTTTGGAAAATACAGGATCTCTTGAGTGAGATCTCTGTTCTCTTTGCCTTTGAACAGGGAAAGATTTTGGAAAACATTGGCATCTGCACTCAGGTGAATTTTGTACGGTACATGCAAGGAAGAAAGACTCTGGGGGCGGACGCGAAGCTCTTCATCAAGGATCTGTGGTTTGAGAAAGTGCCTGTAAGGATTTACCAGCCTAAGGCTCCATCTGCCAGCCAAAGGAGAGGAGTTATGTTTTTTCATGGAGGAGGATGGGTATTCGGAAGTCTTGGTAAGATATCTAGCGGAAAAAATATTATAGTTTAGTTAAAGAAATACATACTTCATAAATAGTAAAGTCGGTTGTTTCTTGATCTGTAGCAGTTGCAAACTTTGAGTATAACCACAGCTTCAATCTTGTAATTCTTGCTGTCGGAAGAAGGCATCTGCTGTGGATCACGTGATTTTTCTTACAGGACAATGATATAAGGGGAAAAAATAATGAAATAGGAAGATGAGGAGATACAAAAGGACTGAGGAGCTGTGTAGGAAGCAGCAGAGAAAAGTACAGAATATTTTCTTCTTGCAATTCTTTGACTTCTCCAATAGAAAACATCTCTGGAGAGAAAACACCCCAACCCAAACCCAAACCCCACCAAATCTCTTTCAGAGACCCACGAAAATCTGTGCCGCTTTATCGCCAGAGAAAGTGAATCTGTGGTTGTATCTGTGGGGTGAGTCTTTCCTCATGCTGATTTTGAGAGATTATTTCCTATAGTGTAAATATCACCTCCTGTCTCCCCAGTCATAGCAACAATCTTCCTCAGAGAAATGTCTCTATGGGACTTCTCAAGCGTGGGATTTACAAATTCATTCTGCTGTTGTTTGGAGCCACTGAAGACTCACTTGGGCTGTTTTCACTGTCTAATTACATCACAAATTATACGTTGGCATATCTAGTTGGAAAATGAAGTTTTGAATCAATATTTTCAAATTCCAAACTCAAAACTGCTTGTAAACAGATAGTAAGCTATATGATCTCCTTAACACTTATTCAAGGAAAGCCTGCTTGATGCTTAGGGAAGCACAGTGTGAATGACAAGCTAATACGTTATCAAAATACTGGCATAATGGTTCAGATTATGAGGATATATAACATAGCTTTACGTAACAAAGACATAAACCAGAAGTATTGTCATTTGTGTCCAACTCATTAATCATTTGTGTCCAACCCATGAAAAGCTGAAGCAGAAAGTAACTAAATGATTGTCAGTAAAACCTACATAGAGTTGGCATCTGAGTACTCCTGTGTTGTTAAACACCTAAGAGACATCATAAATAGATGATATAATAACAAAATAATCTGCACCACCTACTCATGGTTTATTGATGATAATACTGTGGAGAAAAAGAAAATTCTGCAGAAATCAGGGTATTGCTGGTTGCAGGAACCAGGACTTTAGCAGTACATTTAAAACTATTTCCTTCTCTTACACTTGTCTCTGTGTCCCAGGTACCGTTTAGCCCCTGAGCACAAATACCCCGCTGCATACGAAGACTGTCTGAACGCCACCCAGCACTTCCTGCAGCACCTGGAGCACTACGGCGTGGATCCTGCCCGGGTCATTGTCTGCGGGGACAGTGCTGGGGGCAACCTGGCAGCTGCTGTGAGCCAGACCCTGGCAGGCAGGTCAGACTTCCCCAAACTCCGTGCTCAGATCCTGATCTATCCAGGCCTTCAGGCGCTGGACTTCAATTTGCCATCTTATCAACAAAATCGGGGAGTCCCTCTGTTATTCCGGGAACGTGCTGCTTTCTACATGTTGCAGTATCTAAATGGAAATGCAACAAATCTGGAAGAGGTCTTGGAAGGTTCCCATATTTCTGTAGATATTCAACTAAATTATAGGAAGTGGGTGAGTCCAGACAACATCCCTGAAAAATTTAAGGTCAGAGGCTACAAACCACGTGTGCTACTTGACTGTACAACTGAAGTTTTTGAGAAAGTGAAGAGATTCTGTGAGCCCATGCTGTGCCCGCTGCTGGCTGAAGACACAATTCTTCAGCAGCTGCCAGAATCTTTCATCCTGACCTGCGAGTATGACGTGCTGAGGGACGATGGCTTACAAGAAGAGGCTGGAGGACAACGGGGTTCGAGTGACCTGGTGCCACCTCGAGGATGGATTCCATGGAATCATAAACTCATTTAATAGTGACTGGTTGTCATTTCCAGCTGGAAAAAGGGGTCTTGATAATATTGTGGATTTTCTAAGAAGCTTATAGCAACATTTGTCTTTGTTTCTGTAAGAACTGCCAAATTTCTGCCACCTTTTATGCTTCTAAATTCCATATAAGAAGTTCAGATAGGAACATTTGATAAGAAGCAATTAGCCAGTGTGATTACCATAAAGATGTTTCAAGAATACTATGAAAGTTTCTTTTAGAGCTGTTTGAAGTAGTCCATGCACAGTCTGCCTATTTTAATCATCTGTTTGGACTACACACTTGCTACTCTCTCAGTACATATAAAAGATGCAGTAAAATTTTAAGCCAACATCTGATCTGACCTATTTTATTCAATTACAGTCGATGGTTTCATTCTTCCTAGAAGTGTGTGTTTTAGCAAAGGAGAAAGACACTGACACTACAGTGCTATAATGCACAGCCTGTGCTCTCTGCTACACCTAGCACCTGAGTTTAAGGTTCCCAGTCACCAATTTGAAGATGTCTGTGGGCTAGGTAACTAGTATTTTAGACTCAAAAAAATGAAGTCACATTAGTTAACTTGACAGTTAGAACTGCAACTGTTCCCAAGAGAAATACTCTATTGACAACTTTGTTTAAATTACAATGGGAAAATGCTTTAAGTGTTTTCATATGTTTATCAAACATGTGGGTATGCTGAAAAACTTGTTCTTGTGCTTGATTAGAATCCTAGAATCACAGAATGGTTTGGGTTGGAAGGAACATTAAAGTTCATCTTCCAACGCCCTGCCATGGGTAGGGATACCTGGTCTAGCCCAGATTGCTTCAAGCCCCAAATAATCTAACAACAAAATAAGACTTACGCATTTACTTTTGCAGAGCATGGTACTTACCTTCCCCCCCCGCCCCCCCACCCCTCCCTTGTTCCCATTTTCTTTCCTGAATGTCCTTGATAAAAGCATGTATTCCAAACTATGTAAAGCATGCCCACAATGCAGGAAATGAATGTCCTGGCTGCCGATCAGCTGCAAGGGACAATTTATTCTCCACATTCACTGGCTCTCTGTCATAGACTAGAACTTCATTCAGGACTTAACTGCAGTCTCTGAGCACTCACTATTATCATCCACAATCCAAGAATTCTGTATTCAATACCAGACCCTTTATCAGTCCCACAATTATCATAAAGATAAACAGGAGATTAAACACATTGACTCTTCTCCAGTGTGATAACTGTTGGCACATTGCACAACATTTCCAATGACTTTAAAGTGAGTGACACCTGAAAGATCTCTTGCAACTGGGACTGCTCCAAGCCTTACTGTTACCTTAAAAAGCCAAATCCCAGATAGGCGTGAAGACACGTCACCTCTGGATAGGTGAAATGGCATTTTTTTATCTGCTGCCAATGATACTACTGGCAATTTTTGTTCCTTCATTCATATCAGCAATCATAAGAACAATTTAAACTGAGTATGCCAATTGCAGCATCCCTCCTGGAGTGAGCAATCCTGGAAAACTTCGACTTATTGTTGCTGTTTTGATTGTTACATCTACTCTGGTGAGTAACTCTGCTGTGACTTCTGCCAGAAATGTTGTTAGATGTTATTTTTGCTGTATATGTAAATACCAGAATCCTGCCAACTCCATCAAGGCTTAAATGATGGCTTTTCTCTTCTGGGGGCTTACTTGAGAGGACAGTTTTTGGAAAATCATTTCTGTTAGACCTCAGTCAGATTTTCCCTGTTCCATAAGGATTAAGACAACTATAAGAGCCCAAGCTTTATCAGCTGAGCTTCCCTAATTAAATTTAAAATTAAGAAGTGAGATTGCTTTGATTTCCACTTTAGGTAAGCACATATGATGTTTTTAGGCCATTCTTGGGGCTTTCCAGTAACATGGAAGGCTGGGTAATGGAAGTAGCAGTAATGGAAGATTGGATGCTTTCTAAGATGACAAAACCAGAAACCCCATAAACCTTAGAGAGGTGAGAGACACTTGGGAGCACTGCTCCCTCACCAGCTGCCCCTCCACCAGTTGCCCTTCATTGGCTGCCCTTCACCAGTGATCCTTCACCAGTCGCCCTTCTCTCACCAGGAGCCCCCTCACCAGGTGCCCCTTCACTGAGTGTCCCTCACCATCTGTCCTTTTCCAGGTGCCCCCGCACCAGTTACCCCTCGCCAGAAGCCCCTCAGCAGTCACCCCTCACCAGTCGCTGGATGCCAGTTGCCCTTCTGGTGCCCCTCACGAGCTGCTCCTCACGCGGTTCTCCCTCACCCGATTCCCCCTCATCCGGTGCCCCTCAGAGCTGTCCGCGCGCGGTCTCGTCTCAGCTCACCCCGGCTGTGCTCCCTCTCCCAACAGGGCAGGATTTTTGAGAAGATGGAGCTGTGCAGCAGCCTGGCCTTCAAGCGCCGCGTGTTCTCCGGGTGGCGGCCGGGCCCGGCGCGGGGGTGCGGCGGGAGGACGCGCGGCTCGGGCTGTACCGG
>NW_008238340.1:740568-745040 GCF_000691975.1 Corvus brachyrhynchos
GGCCACGGTCTGTGTGCGGCCGACAAAATTCCGGCCTCCACACAGACGCTGATACAAAACTTTTTCACCTGTTCATACACTTTTAGCAAACAAAGAAACTAATGTCCATTGGTTCTAAATTAATTAATTCTCTTTCATAAATTGATATTCTATCCTCTTTAGTCTTTTTAGTATAGTTTTCCTCTGGTAGGGACTTACCAATACACATACACTGAGTCTTTTGTTAGGTGCTTCTTTTTATTCTGATTTCTGCAAAATGTCCTTGTAGTCCATAAATTCTGCCCTTCTTGTATCCAATTTCAACAATACACATCACCTCCCAGGCCTTGTTCATTGAAGCGTATCAGGGTTAGTTTAGCAAAACTTTTAAAAGTTTCAGTGATTTTCCCAATCAAGTCAACAATACCAGTCTGTGTAAAGACAGCTACATGCTGACTAAAAGTGATTTAAGACTAGCACACTGCTTATAATGAATATACCGGTTATGATTGATTGAAACAAATAATTAAAAATTAATTAGAAAGTTACATCATTTCCGACAGCTGGAAGGCTGACCTCCGGCTGGGCTTTCCCATCCACTGCGAAGGGAGGCAGCGGGGCACGGGGAGAGCTTGAGCGTTTGAGGGCAACAAAATATCTTCTGATGTGTTTCAGATTCCCAGAAAGGATCTGCCAGTACATTGCCAAGGAAAGCGGCTCGCCGGTGGTGTCTGTGGGGTGAGTTACGGCCGGGCTGCCCCGGGAAAGCCTTTTTGCCTCTTGTCACTTCTCAGCACTGCAGGGATGTGCAGCTGGTGGGAATGCTCCTGTTCAGAAGCTGGACTCGATGATCCTGATGGGTCCCTTCCAACTCAGCATTTTCTTTGATTTTCCCAGAATCCTGGGTGTCCAGACAGAATTTCAAGGGGGCTGTTTTAATTTCTCCCCCTGCTCCATCAGCTAACACTGCAGACACAGGCCACAGTAAGGTCCCTCTATCTCCCAACACAGAGCTATGCTGGCACCACACAAAAACAAGGAATGCTTTCCAGAAGAGAGTTCCAATGTGTTGAGAAATGACTAATACACTGACGTGGAAGGTGGTGATTCAGTGATCCATTTAAATAGGTGTAATTACCGTGTGCACTTCAAGGAGCTTTCTAACAGTAAGAATCAAATGCTAGTAAGTTTTAATACTAGTAATACTGAAAAACAGAACTGTTCCAGTTATTTAAATAAAGAAAAAATAATTCAAAAAAATGGAATATCCTAAATAAAGGTGAGGTGCAGATTGATTAAATTACTTAATCCACAAGCCAGATGTAGTCTACACCAGAAAAGAAAAATGAAGTTACATAACTTAATTTGTGATCAGGGCTGCTCTCCGAATATCCCAACTAAGCTTGAGTCCTTGCAGCCTCATCCTATGGCTCTCACTTCTCTGGGATGACTCATTGGACAAATACCTGTTTAGCAGATAAAAATACCTTTATGTTTTTTTTGGTTTTTTTTTTTTTCTGAGGGAAAAATTACTTCAACACAGGGAAAACCGGGGTTATGTAGAAATTTCGTATTTACAGTTATGACATTTCCTCCTGTTATTTTGTTGTCTCTGTCCATGTCCCAGGTACCGTTTAGCCCCTGAGCACAAATACCCCGCTGCATACGAAGACTGTCTGAACGCCACCCAGCACTTCCTGCAGCACCTGGAGCACTACGGCGTGGATCCTGCCCGGGTCATTGTCTGCGGGGACAGTGCTGGGGGCAACCTGGCAGGTGCTTGGCGCCCGGCCCCGGCGCGCGAGGCCCCAAACTCCGTGCTCAGATCCTGATCTATCCAGGCCTTCAGGCGCTGGACTTCAATTTGCCATCTTATCAACAAAATCGGGGAGTCCCTCTGTTATTCCGGGAACGTGCTGCTTTCTTTGCTTTGCTGTACATACAAGGGAACACATCAAATCTGGAAGAGGTCTTGGAGGGCTCTCATATTCCTCCAGACCTGAGGCTGAAGTATAGGAAGTGGGTGAGTCCAGACAACATCCCTGAAAAATTTAAGGTCAGAGGCTACAAACCGCACAAGCCCTGTGAATTCAAGCCTGAAGTTTTTGAGAAAGTGAAGAGATTCTGTGAGCCCATGCTGTGCCCGCTGCTGGCTGAAGACACAATTCTTCAGCAGCTGCCAGAATCTTTCATCCTGACCTGCGAGTATGACGTGCTGAGGGACGATGGCTTGTTGTACAAGAAGAGGCTGGAGGACAATGGGGTTCGAGTGACCTGGTGCCACCTCGAGGATGGATTCCATGGAATCATAAACCTATTTGAATATTGTGGTTTGTCATTTCCATCTGGGAAAAGGGGATTGGACAAGGCTGTTGCATTTATAAAAGGCCTGTAAAAAGAGCTCTCCCTCATTATGCTTCTCCCACTAATGTCTCTGCTTAGGCTCCCACACCTCAGGTAGTGCTGGTCAGTAAGGATGTGACACTTTTTGATGTGTAAAACATTAATTCTGATATCCATTAACTTCAGATTAACACATATCTTTTCCTCATGAGACTCCTGACAGTTCAATCTTTACAATTTTTCTGCATGCTGTGTTTTTTTCAAATTGGCGTATGATTGATTCCTTATCTTAAATTACTAAATTATTTATTCCTATATGTTATAAACATATATTATAGTATTGGCTTCTCGCAAAGTATTAAGGTAGATATTATATAATGTTAGAAATGCTTTTTGCTGTGTAGATGTAGTTTTCTCTCGTTTTAGCAAGAATGTTAGCAAGTGTGAGCAAGTAAGATAACCTCCAAGGGAGCAGAGGATGAGGCCCGAGAAGCTGCTAATCAACACTTTGTCCAGAGAACAAAAGGGCCCAAAGGCTGCTCTGCCCGGAGAACGGGCGGCCAGGAGAGTCCGAGAGCCGCTATCACCGCTCTGCCCGGGGGGCAAAGAGGCCAAAGCTGCAATCAGCCCTGACTGTCTGGAGAATTAAGAGATCCACCATCGACTCTCACCTAGCGGGCCCAACCCCAAGAATCAAAAGAAATAAAACCACAAGGCAGAAGACTACGCATGCTCTAAAAAGGCGGAACCAAGGAGCGGCCATGCAGAACAGCTCCTGGAAAAGTTTTAATATGAATAGAGAACAGACAGTAAAAATGGTATAAAAAGGACTCACCTCGAGCATCAGGTGTGCTCTTGGCAGAGCGCCAAGGCACCCGGCCGTTATCCCTTTGCTTTATTTTATGTGTCTCTTATTGTCTTTATATTAAACTCTTTAATTTCTAACAGGAGAGTGAACCTCGTTTTTCACACTATACAAATAATCGATGTGGAATGATTTGGATTAAATGCTGTTCACTAGAGCCAGGATATTTGTGGTGTCCATTTGATAAGCTCCAAAGCATGACTTTATTTAGCTAAAAAGTACGAGCTAGGTAGATAGTGAGCTGGAGGGAAGAGATAGAGGAAAACTCTGGAGAAACAGGCAGAGATCAAGATCTCAGTGAGGAGATTGAGCAAATATTCCATGGCTACAAAAGTAGCAGTGCAAGGCCAGAGTTGATGGGGGACACCCTGCTGGAGGCAAGTAAGGGCTGCTCTGATTTTGAAATAATTGTAGGTCTACAAAGTCCTTTTAATTTTGGAATGTCTCCACTATGCCCACTGAGGGCAGGATACACTGTTGAGAGGAAATGCTCACACCAGGTTTCTGAAAGATAGAAAGGATCAGTGAACTGGACTCTTGGTTTGTGTGTACTGAAAGGTACAGCTTAAAGAGAGAGAGAGAATATGAAGCAAAATGTTCTTCCAAAGGGTGTTCCCCAGCATTAACTTTTGCAGAATCTGTGCTGTGTTTGTGTGCTACAATCTGTCAATTTGTGCTGTCTGCACGGCTTGAGTTTTATTTACAGGATGAGACAGTGTATTCCCTGACATGATGCTTCATTACACCCTGCTGATGAAAGCAAGGAAGAACAGCACACTCAGAACAGCCAGACTGAGGACATGGAAATGACAGAATTTCTAGGGTTGGGAGTGACCTCTGGAGATCATCCAGTGCAATCACCTGCCAAGGCAGAGTCACCTGGAGCAGGTGATGCAGGAACACATCCAGGTGTGCTTGGAATGTCACCAGAGAGGGAAACTCCACACCCTCCCTGGGCACTGTCCCAGTGCTCTGCCACCCTCAATGCAAAGAAGTTCTTCCGCATGTTGAGGTGAAACTTGCGTTTTAGTTTATGCCCACTGCTCCTCGTCCTAAGGAAATCCTCAGGAAAAAAGGAAAAAAATCCTACTGGGGGGCTGAGAAAAGCAGAACTTTTTACAAAAACGAATGCTGACTTCCCTTAGGTTTCCCTGCGCAAGGGCAGCCCTTCACTGAGTACGGGCAGCCAGCCCTTCCTTTAGCCTCCCGCGGGCAGCCGCTCGCAGAGAATCGCGGAACTGAGGGCGGAGGGGGCGGCGGTGAGCCGGCCGGGGGCGCAGGGTCG
>NW_008238340.1:745435-758779 GCF_000691975.1 Corvus brachyrhynchos
TGCACAAACACGGGGAGCCGGGGCTAGGATCCGCGTGTCCCCGCTGTCTCCATGGGATGCTGGCGGTGCCGCATCACGGGGAGGGCATGCGGAGAGCACCCGCCGGGCGGGTTCTGCCCCGGGGCAACCCCCGATACGGTCACTGCAAGGGCACCCCCGATCCGGACACTGCCCCCGATATCCCCCAGTCGAGGATGCTGCCCCCGGCACCGCCGGTCCAAACACTGCCCCGAGCAACCCCCGGTCGAGGATGCTGTCCCGGACACCCTGGTGCGGACACTGCCCTGGGCACCCCCGGCCGGGCTGCTGCGGGGAGCACTGCCCATGTCGCGGGCAAATCCCGTTCCCGGTTCAGGAGCGTGCTGGGGCGTGTTAGCGGAGACTGCGACGGGTGATGGCAGCCCCGAATTCGGGGCTGGGCTGGTGTTCTGCCTGATAACTGCCCGCAGCTTCAGGCGAAATCACCTTGCACAAGGAAAGCTGCAGCCCTTCAGCTGCTCCTGCCACGGCTGACATTTATGGCACACAATCCGGTTAGGGCTGCTTTATTTAATCCCTGGACTCCCTCTGGCAGGGTTGCATAAACGGCATTAGAGCCCTCCTCAGCTCTGCCTCTGTTACTTACTGTCTTTGAATTTCTTAAAATCTTCAGCTTTGTCACTCCTTTAGCCCCAAACATCACTCCTGCTATCACACAGACTTTGTTTTCCTCCACACAGATTCTTAAACCATTTACATCCTCTTTAAATTAAATTTACTGACAATGCTGCCCAGCAATCCTGAACCCCACTAGCAGGTGACAAGACAGACTCACTGGGCATTAAAAAGAGGGATCTTGTTCAGCCAGTGAATGGTAACTGATTCCCAGCTTCTTGTTTGTTCACTTATTACATCAGATTTATATTCTAGCTTGCAAGAACATTGGGAAAGGAAGCAACTTCATTTTGCTCAGTAGATCTGTTGTGCAAATAAAATACAGTAACTAACTTGCACAACCCAGCGTGGCACTTTAGATTTGCAAATTCACTGAGTTTTATGGTCTAATTCATGAACATTAGTTTCAGCAATGAAGAACTGTTTCTACATACTGTATTTAGTTGTTGTCATCAAGTATAAATGAAACAAGAATGACACAAATATGTGCAGGACAATGCTGATGATTAAAATATGTACTCCAAGACGACCAGTTTGGCTGATCTTTATAAAATTTCTGATGTGACGTTACAATGACATTGGATTTGAGTAGCGCAAGTAAATTTTTCTACAGACTATAGGATGTGAGAACTTGGGAAAATTGTTTCATTTCCAAATCAGAGTTCTGTGTTTCTTTAAAATTTCCCCCAAATAAAGTTTGATGTAAGTACGACACAGAATTTTTATACCCTGGCTAACTCCAGACTTTTAAACATGCCTTAATGTCTTTTACCTTTAACAGGGAAGGATTTTGGAGAAGACTGGGCTTTGCAGCCAAATCACTTTTGGCCGATATGTGCGACAGGGACGGAAACTAGGGCTGGATCCAAAGCTCTTTATCCAGGATCTGCAGTTTAACGAAGTACCTGTGAGGGTTTATCAGCCTAAAGCTACCTCTGATGGGCCAAGGAGAGGCATCCTCTTCTTTCATGGAGGAGGCTGGGTATTCGGAAGCCTTGGTAAGATACTTCCTGAAGGAACTGTAGTAGTGTAGAAAGAATATTCTCATCTTTTTAGAAAATTGAAATAAGATGAGGTTTCAGCATGTGATTTGGGATGAAGTCTGAAGCCTTTCTGGAATGGACATTGCTCAGGCTGTCCCAAAGCTGAGGGCAATAGCAAAGCACTAACAACATTTCTTTTGCAGATACCTATGAAAAGGTGTGTCGCTACCTCTCCAGGGAGAGTGACTCGGTAGTTGTGTCTGTGCAGTAAGTGAACACTACCCAGTTCTGTTGTTGGGAGGTTATTGTTGCTGTGGGACTACAGCAGAGCAGCGCTGGTTTTGGAGATGTTCTTTTTTGGCAGAGGAATTTCTATGGGATTCAGTGAAGTCCATAAAGAGACAACTAGTGATAACTGAGATTTTGCAGCCCTTAAATGTTCATGCCCAGAGATAGTCCAAAAAGATATATATGGAAATATTTGGCACACTAAGGAAGTCTATAAAAGCCAATTAAAAACTTAGGTGAAAAAAAGTCTTCCTTGCACTGAACATATAGACATGTTGGTGCTCCAAGCAATTGGGAACTATGGGAAAAGAGAGTAATCACGCTGAAATACTCCCATTTTACACATAGGAAGCAGAGGCACAAAATTTTTAAATAACCTTGTCAGGAGTACAGAGGGAGTTTTCAGCATCAGTAGGAATTATACAAGTCCTTGGTCAGATTGTTAATCAGAGACAATGCTACTTCAGTGAGTTCTTGTGACTGAACTCACCATTTACAGCTTATCTGCAATCCCAAAATGTTTGGAGGCACTGAAGACCCTAACCTAGAGCCAAACCAACCCAAAATGATAGGGCTGAAGAACAGCATACGAGACCATTTCCTGATTACTACTACTGATGTTTCCTTCTCTTACACTTGTCTCTGTGTCCCAGGTACCGTTTAGCCCCTGAGCACAAATACCCCGCTGCATACGAAGACTGTCTGAACGCCACCCAGCACTTCCTGCAGCACCTGGAGCACTACGGCGTGGATCCTGCCCGGGTCATTGTTTGCGGGGACAGTGCTGGGGGCAACTTGGCAGCTGCTGTGAGCCAGACCCTGGCAGGCAGGTCAGACTTCCCCAAACTCCGTGCTCAGATCCTGATCTATCCAGGCCTTCAGGCGCTGGACTTCAATTTGCCATCTTATCAACAAAATCGGGGAGTCCCTCTGTTATTCCGGGAACGTGCTGCTTTCTTTGCTTTGCTGTACCTCAATGGGGATGCACTGCACATGCAAGAGGTCTTGGAGGGCTCTCATATTCCTCCAGACCTGAGGCTGAAGTATAGGAAGTGGGTGAGTCCAGACAACATCCCTGAGGAATTTAAGGTCAGAGGTGTGAAGCCACTTGGGCCCACTGATTTTATAGCTGAAGTTTATGAGACAGTGAAGAGATTCTGTGAGCCCAACCTGTGCCCACTGTTGGCTGAAGACTCTGTTGTTCACCAGCTGCCAGAATCTTTCATCCTGACCTGCGAGTATGACGTGCTGAGGGACGATGGCTTGTTGTACAAGAAGAGGCTGGAGGACAACGGGGTTCGAGTGACCTGGTACCACCTCGAGGATGGATTCCATGGAATCATAAGCCTATATGATTATTGTGGCTTCTCATTTCCATCTGGGAAAAGGGGACTGGACAGCGTTGTTAACTTCCTAAAAAGCTTATAGTAAACTTCTTAGATTCCACAAGTCTCTTCATGCCTCAACCTAGGAAAATATCTTTTTAGGATATTTAATATCAGGTTATGGGTAGTCAATCAGGGGCAGCCATTAACAATGATAAACAAGGCTCATCAGAACCTCATTCCAGCTGTTAGTTGGAACATGGAATATACAAACCTTATACAAGCTTGTACCATGCTGCAAGCCCTTATCTTTAACTCTGTCAGTAAAGAACAGTTCTTCGAATGGACATCCTGGTTTGTTCCAGTTGTTTAAAATACATCTGTATGAAGAGAAACTGTGTGTTAGCAGGTGTGTGTGGTATGAGAATAAAACCCAGCTGACTTTAGTGGGTTGTGAGCCACTGTTTTGGTTGACAATAAATAAATATGATGCAGCCTCGAATGTGGTCACTGTCACTGTGGGCACAACAAACATGGTTCCATGGCCAAGCAGTTCCAACATCACCCATGTTTCTCAGCACACAGGCAGGACTGGAGCCCCTTTCTGCCCCAGCTTTAGCAATGGACTACTGGGTAATGTTTCACTCACATAACTTGAAAGACAGTTCCATCAGCCAGGGAGGGGAGTGCTGGTGAGACAAACAAATATGATTGCATCACAAAAAGATGGGTAAGATTTGTGGAAAATTGGACCCAAATACTCTACTACAGCTCTCATTGGAAACTGGCTGTAGAAGAGGAAAAGGGAAAGATCAGGAGAGAAGGAAGGGGAAGATGAGGAAGGTCAGGGCAGGAACAGAGCAGGTCAGAACCTGTGCTGTCGGGGTAGTACAGGGCTGTAGCTGTCAGCTGGAGTCCAGCCTCAGCTCATGAGAGTAATAAAAGGGAGAAGAATAAGCATCTTTCTTGGCCTGTATTAATTCATTCTGTTTATGACCTGCCCTTCCTCTCCTTAAGCTAGGGCAGAAGCAATGCTGGAGCACAGGTTGCACTGAGTGGTTCACACTGTATATAACATTGGCCAATTAAAAATGGCACTTACAGCAGTCACTTGAGGCTGCTGTACCATTTACACACAACTGTATAGCAATATAGACAATAACATACACCAACATCATGCAAGAGAGACTTCGCTAATCCTTTCAGAATTTAATACTTATTATGACTTGTATCAGAGGATCTTTAATAATCTGGATATTGGTCTCATTTGCTTGTAGAAACACGAGCATCTTTGCTAGCAGAGCTGCTCTATAGATTTCATGCCCTGCTTAAAAGCTCAGCAAAATTTTGTCATTAGACTTTTAACTTTGTCAAAACATGCCAGTTAGGTTCAATATTAGAGCTGTTCAAGCAGATCCTCCTGACTCTGCTAGAATTGCTTCCTTTAGATTTTTTTTCCTGGAACCAAATGCCAGACCGTGTTGCAGTCTGCTGCAGCAGAAATAGAACAAAGGGGGGAAAATGGTTCATTCATGCTTTTCAGATGCTAGTTCCCATGGCAGGTGAAGATATTTAACTAAATTAACCAAACCACAGATAATTTTTCAATTTCAATTCAAGTGCTATGCAGTGTCTTTTATTTGCACTAAGGAACCAATCTAAAATTTTACACTGGCTGATTTTACCAGTTGACTTTACCAGCTGAGGCAAAGAACATAGACCAGACTTCTTCCCCAAAAAAACCACTTGTGTAGATTAAGAAAGGAGCACTGGGACAGAGCTGCTGTGATTACTGGGCTGCCTCAGCAATGCTGAGTGTTGTATATCTCTCACATTTATAAACTCAGCAGCATCTCATACAGAACAGCTTCATCTGCTTCCCAGCTCACAGATCAGACACTAAGGAGAACCACGATGGGGAAATTTGAGGTAAGGAGCAGAAAATTCCAGTGTGGGGCTGTGTGTGCCAGCATTCCAGGCAGTGATGATCTGTGACTAATAAATCCTGTTTTATATATCCTTAAACATCTGTATATGTAAAGGAAGGCACTGCAGCTCTATGGCTGTGCACAGACCCCAGAGCTCCCCTGTAGGTTGGATTCCAGTGGGAATCCTTCCCGAGACAGGCAACCAGCACACGCTGCTTGGGACTCCCTGGATGTTTCCCAGTCTGTGCCTTGGGGGCGACCAGGGCACATGAAGAAAACCAGTGTGTTACTCCCACCTGGGACTGGGTATTGTGTCTTCAGGGCATTCTCTGGGCTCTAATAGCAGCTTGCTGGTAAAATAGGATTATTTTAATCAGCACACCTCCAATTCATATAAACAAACTGCACTTAAATAAGGCCCAGATCTTTTACAATACTTTTCCCACAAACATTATCTGCTAGAACATCCCTTCCACCGAGGTGCCTCTGCACCCCCAAGTATTGTTGTCATTCTCTGTAGACAGGCAGCTGGAAGGTTGGATATGCAATGCTGCTGCACAAAACCCTTAGGCAGCACAAGGCAATCAGCTTTTCATTTTCAGCCTTCTTAAATGTGTCTGCAAATCCATGATGCAAATGTTGAAATCAGACTGATCAGATCTCATGACATACAGATGCAGTTGCTTAAGTTAAGTGGAAATTTATTTGAAATGCAAATGCCCTTGTTTTCAGAGATTAATTTATAAGTAACACAAAGACTGACAAAGGTGTGTGATATCAGTGGCACTACAGTCTGACTCAAAAGCACACTAAGCCATCTGAATGCTGTGCACAACAGTAGCATGTGCATCTCATTTCAGGGCCTGCCACTGCAGCACTTTTCATCCATCACAAGGAAGCAAGAAGCCAAAATTTAGTGTCAGAGTACACTGAGAACTGCAGTGGACACGGCTACAATGTGTGCTGCCTCCCCTCTGCAGCTGGAGTGCAAGTTGGCCTGGATTCCTCAGCAATCAGATTTCTCCATTCTTGGTAGTTCTTGGCATTTTTAATTCAATGAAATTGAACATGGCACACTGTCAATATATAGATTTAGAGACAGGAACCTCCTTCTGTTTACATTCTGGAAATGGATCTTGTGGTGACTTTTGGCTACTTTCTTACCCAATCAGTACCTTATTTTTTGGATTAATGAAGTGGAAATGTTATTCATATGACAATCCCTATTCACCAAAGGGAGCAATGAAGGAGAGTGTCAATGAACAGATCTTTCTCCCCTATATAATATCAGTTGAAAACAAGGAGAGCTGTGGGATACAACTAGCGGGAGAATTCATGGAGTATTATTATCTTTCTGAATTTTTAAGTAGAAGGTACACCTGTGCTAACTTTTTAAATACCTACCATAGAGGTTCTGAAGAATCAGGACTCCTGATTTATAACATTACACTCTGGCTAGAAGAGAAAAGCACTGTTAGATACTGACAGATGCAGTAGACACACATGTCCTGGGAACAAAAAGATCCATTTTGTCCTTAATCTGCTGTCAAAATAGTACAAACATTCCCTATGACAACTGTGGAGTGAAAACACCTGGACCAAAAATTTCATTACATCCTTTCTAACATTTAATCTTGTCTCAGCATAACCCACTCTCTATGGCCACCTCGAAGACCTGATGAAAAGCTGCACTAGAAAGAAGTTGAGTGATGTCTGGTGTCTGCCCCATTTCCTGTGAAAGCCCAACAATTTCTGCTTTTGCTACTTGTCAGCTGACACAACCACCTAAAACTCATGACCTCCCGACCAGGGATATCTTCCCCAAAATATCGGTAGAATCCTGGACTTCCAAGAGGGGCAGAATATCTGCAAACCATGGGGCAACTAGTGAGAGCCAGAGAAACTGGAGATGCCCCTGTGTAAACTGCTTAGGGTGATCTTAAGTACTACTTAATATAGCTTGTTGTTTGTGGGAGCAGCTCCATGCAGAAGGAATGAGAATTAGGTTATACAGGCACAGGGCTTTAGACCAGTTAGAACAAGTTGCTGGGTTACATCCTGACCTGCAGGTGGCCAGGACTATTTCAGAAGATATTAAATCACTGAAACCAAATTTTTCATCTCTTGGTTTTTAGTCAATAGATAGTTGCAGTAAAAAAAACAACCAAGCCAAAACACAAAACAAGTGGGATGGAACTTGAAAAAACATAAAACTCTTAATTGCTTTGCCCTCTGGTTTTTTATTTTTACACAGCTTGCTGCATGTTTCTTTGAAGAAAGAGCAGAAAAGAACCTTGTGTTATTCCATAGTATGTCTGAAACATCCAAGAATAAAGTAAACATAGGAAACAGCTGCACATGCAAGGACAAGGTGAAGCAAGGTTAGTCCCCGTGCAGGAAGCAGGCAGACCTTGATTACCCTTGGCTTTACATAGGGAACAGCACTTAGAGGCAGATAAGCTGCAAAGCATACTACATTAGCTGACCTTGCATTACCAGAGGGCAAACCTGGAAGAAATAGCTCTGGGGGACCTTTCCACCATGGGATAGGCCACCCTGAGACTTTGCTCCTATGTAAGAAGTGCTGGTACAAGTCCAAATTCTTATTGCTCCAATGTGCAACTTCTGCATTTAAATTACATTTGGCCCAGAGCAGAGATCTGCAGAGCTCAGCTGCTCTTGGTCTGAGGCTCAACAATAAACCTGCAGCAAGTTAAAGGCTTACATTCAATATATCTGGAATTAATTCAGTGCAATTCATCATTTTTGCTCAAGATTAGCAATATTATAATTATTTTTAGGAACAAGATAAAGCATATACCTTAGTCTTGGCATGGACAAGCCTCTGGCCAGGGTCTGGATGGAGTTTTACCTCTGCAACATTGTAGTCACTGTGATTTAGATTTGCGTTTTCAAGGTTGGGTTTCAAGTGAAGGACATTGACGACTCAGACGTGCAGAGCAACAGTGGCACCTATTGGCAAAGGGACTGTGGCTCTGTGAGACACCCAAAACCATCTGGGAACAGAGCCTCTCAGCTGAGTGCAGGAACCAGAAAGCAGCGTCCTTAATGAAATCTTTCAGAGATGCAAGAGCCCTGGTAATTAGATAAGCATTATATGGGTTTTTTTAGGCTTCAAAGCCCCGGGGAGATCAAAGGCAATTAGAAGAAATTGAAAGCAAAATAGGTGAAAGTCACTGAATCACAGTCAGCTATTAGTGCTGTGCTATTAAACACATTCTCTTGAAAAACAAATCTCTAAAATAACCCATAAAGAATGGATTACAATGGAGTGAAAACTGCTGGATACAGAAATTTCTGTATCCACAAGGAAGTCCTCCATATAAATTTTATTGCCAATATAGCTGTTAAAAGTCTATTTTGCTGTTTGCTCCCATCTGCTAATATTTTTTATGACAGTACTAATCAGGCATGCACCTCTATAGCACAACAGAGCCCAGATAATATCTAGAATACAGCTTAGAAAATTATACAAGGGTAGCCTTAATTTCACACAACTCTAATCAGTTTGCTTAAAAATCCGCTCTTCAATTATTCATGATTATTAAATATTTATAAGAAATGAAACATTTATGTTTATCATCTACTGTGCTTTTAAAAGCAAAGCTCATCTATGGAAAGAAATGACGGGCTCAATATACAGGGAATTACTGAGATGCACAAGAATCACCTATGAAACTTGTATGAAAACATTAATTCCAAAATCTGAGAGTTCCCCAGCCACAAGTCTGATCTGTTTTTATTGAGCCATTTACCATTAAATATATAACCACAACACCCAGGGGAGCTCGGGGTAACCTGGTGAAATGTGTTCTGGTGGAGAGCTTCTTAAACAGGAAGGTGCACAGCTCCACCAGACAGGTCAGATGGGACTGGTGATACCCAATCAAAACATCAAAATATATAGCAGTGAAATATCTCCTTTGGTCTGCTTAGCTGATCAGCTGTTTTCACCTGGAAATTTAGATCTTCCTCACAGGTGCCCAGCCAGCTTTGTGGCGAGCCCAGCTCCAGCTGAACTCCTGACAGAATGAGTCCAGGCCTGAGCTCAGAGGTGATGGAACCGAACACCAACCAGCCTGAAACAAAACCTGAATGTGTCCTTATCTCAAATATTCCACACGACAAAATTTCAGAAAGAATAGCTCTGATAATTAAGGTTTTCCCCTTCTCTTTTTCCTACAAAATGTAGCTGACCTAAGTTATTCCAGACAAAACCCCCTGAACCCTCTGAGCCGCAGCTGAAAGCAATGCTGCAAACACACGGCTACACCAAGGTTATCTCATTTATATTTCCTTTCTGACCATTGTGAATGGGTCACAATCCCAGGTTCTGGGCCTGGTTTGTGCCCATAGGCAGAGGCAAGCACAGACATGATTGTTCCCAAGTTCTGCACTGCGTTTGGCAGAAGTCAGCTGAGGTAGGAATGGAAGATAAAACTGAAAGATTCCTATACCCATAGCTTAGAGACACTAATTCTTGCTGAGGGAAACAGTGACAATAATGCTGTGCTGGAAGTTCCCTAAATAATAGATACCCTTGTTGTGTCTAACACAACATTTGCCAACTCACTCTAATCTTCAGAAATTACAAGGACTTTTATTCACAATAAACCCACTGAAACAGAGGTTATTTTGCCTGTGCTTCAAGAATACATAAATCTGAAAGAATGAAGATATTTACAGCTGCCACAGAAAAGAGGTGAGAAAATCTGAAATTTCATCATTGCAAGTCTGCAATAACTCAGAAATTCATTTATTAGGAAACAAAAAATTCAGCCAAGTCATGAAAATGTACAGCAGAAATGCTGGGCTATACTGTCATATGTTCATTTTTCAGGAAGATAAGATATTAATGAAGAAAATAGCATAACCTTATAAAGAAAAGAGACAATTTGACACATCGACCTAGTGATAAAACCTCTTGAACTTGGAGACCTCTGAAATAGGGATCAAGTTTGGAACCTAAATATATTTAAATATGTTTCTCCAAGACAAGTAAATGGTCGTGTTTATTCTGGCCCACTCTGATGTTGTAATTAATTTGTTAACATACAACAAACACAGCTCCTGAGAATCATTATAATATGAAAAGGGTGACATTTTGAGGATGTGTCAGATTTATCCAAGATTTTTTTGAGAATTTTTTTTTAGTCTCAGGGCCTTGTGGTCACTTGTGTCTCAAAAGCAAGAGTGCACCTGGCTCTTCAATTTTTCATGGAGCAAATAGATGTTTGGATACAACTCTCTGCTATGAAAATGTCCCACACTGTCTTGACTGCAGGAAATCAGCCTTGTGTTTGAATGTGACACTAAAAAGGCAGCATGGTGGCTGGAATTGATGCACAACTCTCAAAGCCAGCATATTTCTTGCCTTGAAGGAGACGAGTGTCAGCCTGGATGAGCTGTGTAAATAAGACAACAGATTATTTGGACTGAGCTCCTCAGTAGGGGCTGGGGCTCTGTCAGGAGCACTGATTGTGGCTGGCAAGGGCTGCAGCAGTTGGGAACTGTGGATGCCCCATGGAGTGAGGGTGGTCACAGGGACAAAATGGCAGCGTTCTGGGGAGAAGAGAAATGGGCTCTTGACAAGGGGTTGTTCCCATGTTCCCAGACCTCCTCCAGAATTACAAATATTCCTTGGAAGGTGCTTAAAAAGAGCTCTCCAAGTCAGTTAACTGGTAAAACAGCCTCATTGGTCTGAGTTTGAGCTCTGCCTGATGGGACACAAAGGCTGCCGAGTCCTGTCCTCCAAACCTGCAGTCCCACTGCTCTGATGCCTTTGGGACTGGGATTCAGACTCATCCTTCATCCACAGGAATATGAAAAAGCTTTCTCTGATGGCACTTACACGAGGCACACATTCCTCACAAAGCTTGTGTATTTAAATATTTATTTTTCATATTGGTGACAAAGCACCAAATTGTCATTAGTAATTAGGCCTTTCAAAAATTTTTGTACTGTTTGTTGCACTGAGCTGATCAGCTCTTCAAAGGCACCATCTTAAAACCACGCCATCGATACTCTTTTGTTCCCCCCATAAGGCCAAGCAGATTTCACTTGCCACACCCCTGCGATGACAATCTCACTGCCATGAGAGGTTGAAACACTTCAGGGGAAAAATTCATTCAATAGCTTTTCAAAAGAATTCATATTTGGTCCTTCTATTCTAGACAGTGTGGCTTTCCTCATAGGAATACCATCACCCATCAGCAGGACCTGCAGCTCCCATGAGGGATTTCATCAAACAGCAAATACCTGAAGCAAGAGCTGCATCACCCAGCTCTGGACAGGGGCACAGAGGACCACGTCCACAGATGGCAGCAAGACCAAGGTAACCATTAAACAGAGTAAGGCCCTGCTTACTCACCTGAACAAAGACTGTATAAACTTCCCCAAACATGACACATTCTTTGCAGAAACATCTTACTAATTTATACGTCATAGTCATATTTCAAAGGAGCCACTTATCTCCAAGAGCAGCTGAAAGCAACAAAATTGTACCAGCACATCCTGAACCTGGTTTGTGCTATGAGCAGACTCTGATGAAGACATTCCCTCAGTTTTTTTCCTTTTTTCTTGCTTTCTTATGATTTAAAACTTACACAAGTTCAAAAGGCTGTTTGAGGGAAATTGACTTCACAAAGGAATAAGTTTGGAATACTGAAGAAGTGCTGCAGAATGGAATTACATTTTTTTATATGTAACTGTGATGTAACTCATAAGCTTGTTGGTGCAGATAAAAACTGCCCTGACAGGGTATAATGGACATAATTTTGTAGTTGCAGTGATGGGGACAATGGCTCTGGGTAGAGAAGGACCCAAGTTCTATTCAACAATGACCCATAAGGAAATTGTTACATAAATACAAAAGTAGTTGTTTGGGAGCAATAATGTTTGTTAAGAAGGGAAAAATCCCTGGGCACAGTCATTTTAGAGGGAGTTGCTCTTTATTGTCACATAATCTCATTCTTTCAATTGCAAGAACCCCTGAGGACTGAATCCAAGAAATAGATCCCAGAAATACTGCTCCCAGTTTTGACGTGGAAGCTGGGTTTATTGAGCAGAACTTGCCATAAACACACAGAGAGGCCCTGGCCCGGAGAGCTCTCAAACCTCCCAGCTCTTCAATATTCCATCAGCATTTTAAAAAACACCCTGAACAAGCCAGTCCACTTCTTTAAAATAAGAACTCAGGACTAGCTGTATAAATATGTACTTACCTGCTCCAGTGCTGTAAATAGGTAATTTAGACTGCTGTCTCACGACACATTTTGTGTCTAATTTAAGGAACTGTGTATTTGGACAGGAGGGTCTGGACTCCTGGTCAGGTAAATATTACAAGCTGTAATTTTTCACAGCAGATTTAACACTAAATTTAGTTAGCACTGTATATAAAGTGATCACTGGCCTGATGGGAGTCCTCGTCCTTGACAGTGGTTGGCCTGAGAGGAAGTTAAGTGTCTATGGAGGAATGAGCCACAGTCTCCCTTAAGTCCCAAAGAACTCCAGTCTCCTGTGGCAACCTGAACATCCTTGATATCAGCACTTGCAACTTCTGCTGCCATGGAAGGTGAGAGCCTTGTCCTCCCAGCTCACCTCAAGGTAGGGAACACTCACATCCAATGGAAAGTGCTCATGGAGAAGAGCCTTAAGGGCCAGGCACTGCCTCAGCTGCTCGAGTGCCTCAGCTGCTTGAGTGCCTCAGCCTAGCAGCACATAAGGATAAAGTCTTGGATATTCAGAGTTAAAAATAAAGCAATTTTGAATTCCTAGTGATACAGAAGCCATGGATTTGCACATGCTAGTTGCTGATAACTGCCCATGGAGTCAGCTTTCTAATTTAAACTTCTCACTTGGAGATATCTAGAGGGATGCTGGGAACCCCCACTGGTTTGTACAGGCAAACCTGCATTTCTCTTCTGTTTCCTCAAACGCTTGAGCTTTGAAAGCACCTTTAGTTATGGCAGTCATAACCTTTAGCCACGTCAGTGCTCTCTCTCACTGAACAGCCCAGTCTCCCTCCTTTGTATTATTAGTAATTTTCCTCTAAAATATATACTTAGCACAATCCCAGGGTTTGTTTTTGTAAGGCAGGCATGGACGTTCTTCATCACCTTTATCACTACATGCTGCAGGGACAGT
>NW_008238340.1:758951-786726 GCF_000691975.1 Corvus brachyrhynchos
TCCTGCTGTTAATACAAATGTTGAAAGCAAAGCACTTAACTGAGACTCTTGGGGTTTTTTTCAGGCTTAAATACAACAACCCCCCCAGTAACACAACCTCAGTAAAATCCCAGCCAGGTTAGAGCAGACCAGGGCTGGGTCCCGAGTGACCATACGGGTGCTGTAGGCGTGGAGGGGAGCAGCAGGTGGCAGAATTGGATCTGGTTTAGTGCTCCTGATCCCTGGACTCTGACAGTGCTGATGGGGAGCTGCCCCTGGCCCATGGCTGGTATCCCCCTGACCATGGTTGGGCACCAAGGCTCAGCTTAGGCTCTGCAAAGGTCCCAGTGGGCCAGAGCCCCCTCTGATGTCAGGGAAATAAGTCCCCCTCTTAAGGAGAAGGAATTTCTTCATGTTCCTTCAAATCCTTCCACATCCCTGCTCAGAGGACGCAGCTTTTCCAATGTTCTGAAATCCCTGGGAGTGAAAGGTGCCATTGTTACTATTCTTATTAAGAGTAGAAATGAGGTCCAAGCAGGGTCAAAAGTAAACTAGGCTTGATTTTATGCAACCAGGACAAAAGCAGCCCTTTTCTTTACAGATTAAATCACACCCTGCCCAATTAGCCAGTCTCAACCTGGAAACCAAGAGCTGTCCTCATTAGATTTTGGTGGCTGATCTCTGTGTAGCACCACCCAATGTTCGCTCGTCCGTGGCTGACAGACAAGGGAGCAGGAGGACTTTCTCTCCTCCGTGAATAATTTTCTTCTGGCCATACTCAATGCTCTCACTACAGGATATGTTGAAGACAACCCATGGATGCAGCCAGCCCAAAATGACCTGCCAGGTTTTAACATGAACTGTTCAATTTGTCACACAAATCCCTGTGATTTACACACTGACCACTTTCACCTTTCACACTCCATGATACAATTTTTTTACAGTTTTTGCTATATCTGAGAAATGCTGCCTGCAGTTTTCATGTGGAAGGTGGCCCTTTGTCAGTGATTGAAT
Organism: Corvus brachyrhynchos; assembly: GCF_000691975.1. Classification (NCBI taxonomy): domain Eukaryota; kingdom Metazoa; phylum Chordata; class Aves; order Passeriformes; family Corvidae; genus Corvus; species Corvus brachyrhynchos. The sequence goes on from NW_008238340.1 coordinate 759,945, forward strand.
CACAGGGAGGGGATGTGCCTGCAGCCAGTCAGCAGGAGAAACAACACAGGCATCTTCACTCTTATTTCCATATTTTAAACACTTGACTAAACTTTCTCCCTGTACACAGAGCAAAGTGCTGTGGTTGATCATTCAGACAGCTCTGTCATCCTGTGTTTCCATGAGCAGTCAGGCTGGGCTCTTGGGCTGTACCTATTCCCTGATTAATGAGCCTTTGCTCTGGCTGGGCATTTCACAGAAAATGCTTATTTTCTATTTATAGGCACTATTTGCAATGCCATCTCTGTGGCATTGAAATTCATAATCAGCAAACTGCTACAGGGAAAAATATGTTCCAATTAATATTAAATGAGCAATGTGTTATTTTTTTTCCTTTTTTTTAAAGAAGTGATAATGAGGAAAATCAAAATAGCATCTTCCAGTGAACCAGTGACAGATCTTAGGTGTTAAAAGTTTAAATTTGAACACAAAGCACTCTCAATCCCCCAAATATCAACCCTGTTAATGGGAAAATGTCAAAAATGCCTGTGAGGTTTTAGATGGCCTTTAAAAAGCAGAACACTGGCACCAAAACCCTGAAATAGTAGACCAGCTTGTTACCAAGCTGGAATAAATTTCGTGGTTTTTTAAGGTGAACGTAACTTTGGCTTATGGTGCTGGTTTGACAGTCTTAGAAATCGCAGGCATCTGCTTCTGCCTCGAGCTAAGACAGCAGGCGCAGAGGCAGGGAGAATTTATGCAGAGTGCTCTAATTTTATTCAGATTTGTTAGAATAAAAAAGTGTATTTAGCTTCAGATGGCGAGAAATAACAGCTTTTAAATCATGGGTTTTACAGAGATTACTGCTGTGGAATCTAAAGGGTAGAATTTGCTGGCTTCATCGTTAAAATAATGTTTTTCTTTCCTTAAAACACATTGAGTCATAGCAAACTTCCAGGCCTATTTTAAGGAGACCCACTGTTGATAATTACTGTTGTCCTTTTTTTAGAATTCTGCAGAAAATCTCTCTTTATTTTCCCATATCCTTTGGAATTCCTGTGTCAGGAGTACAGCAGATGGCCTATATAAGATAAATACTGACATGCAGATTTACTCTAGGATCAGCCAGGGTATGACTAAGCTGAAATACCTGAGCAAAGATTTCCTCTGAAACCAGCATTTGTCACTGTCTTTACACTCTGCTGGAAACGGCATCATAATATCTATAACGGAGCAGGGACCTGGACTATATTTCCAGAGGAAAATTAGGAATTCTACATCATGAGATGAATTACATACAATATGGTCCAAAGTAAATTGAAAACAGTGGAAATCTTTCAACTGGCTGTGTAAGATTTACGGTCAGGCTGTTACCACAAGAGTTCTTAGAACTGGAACTCTTGCGGATAAAAATAATTCTATTTTTAGACCATGATGATTCCCAAGAAGTCCCTCTTTTCTTGTATTCACTTCTCCACTTGTGCTTCAAAGTTTTGGGGAGCAGTCTCCCCTATGACCCCACTTTTTCTACGTAGATTAAATCCCACTCTGCCCAGTTCTCCCATCCCTACCTCGAAACCAAGACCTGTCAGCAGTGATTTTGGTGGCAGATCTCTGTGTAGCACCACCCAGTGTTTTTCCTTTGGTTTCAGAGGAAGAGGCCCCTGGTTGAAAGCTGGATGCTCCCTGTGCCTTCTTCTCCTCCTGTCTGTAAATAATCATGAGATGTTTTACCAAAAGATACCAACCATGTTTTAAATATCCCCAAAAGCGTGTGCTGGCAGCGAGGGGGACAAGGGTGGCTCTACAGACAGGTCACTGATATGAGCTCAGCATTAGGAATACCATGACTTTAAAGGAGTTTTTTACAAAAAAACCCTGCAAATCTCCACTTACTAAATCAAGGGGTCAATTCCCTGCTACAGAGCACAGAGTTCAACCCTTTTGGTGGGTTTTGCAGCATGGGCTACAGGCTGGGCAGCTGCAATCGGAGGGTTTCTGTGCCCCCAGGCTGGTTCACAGCTCCCACAGCCTCATGTCTGGGTGCTGTAGATAGGAACAGTGCTCACCCTGCCAGCTCCCATCCAGCAGAGCAGCATTTCCCACTTCAGCATCAGCACCTCTCCCTCCAAAGCTCACCCCAGAGAAGTAAAAGTCTCATTTATCCAAATCTGCTAGAGATGCAAAAAGATCCCCAATTTGTCATTTCTTCCCCTTTCACAGATAGGGAAAGGCAGTAACTATCAATTCACTTACACCAAGGCTTCTGCCGTCAGGAGTTTGATTTCAGAGACAATCGCCTTTGGGCCTTAGAGCAAAGTGCAAAGTCCGTGTTTGCAGAGGTTATTTGAACACTTCTGCCACCTGGGAAACCAATTCCAGGAACATGTGCCTTGAAAAAGTAGCCTTTATAGAAAGACAGCTGTGGATGCTCCACATCCACCCCCCGACATTTGGTCAGGCAGCTTAAACTGTGACAGGCTCTGGCCACCTACTTGTGGCAGCTGTTTTCATTATCACCCAAATATATTCATGTCACAGGGGAGGCAGAATACAGAAAAACCTGCAAGTCTCCACTTAAACTAAGGGATCAGTTCCCTAGTTCACCTGGGAAAAGTACCCAAAGGAGACTGGAACAGTCACGTTCCAGCCAGCAGATGAGATTGTTTTGTGTGTGTATCCCAAAATAAATATCATGTGAATGCTCTACTTGGCCAAGAAAATTGAGATAATTAGGAAAGGGAATCTTTTTTATATTGATCTACTGATTGACATGTTCTGCCCTAAATTAAAAATGTGCTAGGATGAGGAAATTGCAGGTGTTTGGGGGCTTTTTTACTTCCTTGCTGTTCAAAAACCTCATACAAACCAAAGGGCTTCTGCCTAAACTTCAGGGGCTTTTGGATTTTGTACCCACACTTATAGCAAGCAGATGTTTTCCAACCAATATTGAAGTTGTTTCTCAATTAGAGAGGAAGAAGGGAGGAAGAGAAAGAGAGAAATCTGAATTTGCCACACACCTAATTTTATCTGCAGTGTTTGCCCGAGCAAAGGCAGCTACTGGTATTATAATTAATAAAATCAAGAGAACGAATCAGAGCTCTACCTGTGTTATCAAAACCAATACTTTTATTATCAAAGTCTAGAAAAACGAAGTAATAATCATATTTATTTAGTAGATAATGGAATAAGGACTAATTTCACTGTGAAAATACCTTGCTGCCAACTGGGGGCTGTTTATGCCTGCTCTTTTTGATTTTGCTGCTTGAGTCGTCCCACAAGCAAGTTTAAAAGGAAGGTATTTGGGGCAGGGACAGTTTATCTCCATGTCGTAACACTCCCTTGAGTGCTGATGATAATTCAGAGGGTGGGTCAGTGCTATTTTCTGTTTTGCAGATACGCTTCTTTTATTGGCAAATTCCAGACTTTCTGAGCCCAGAGGCTGCTGATTTCTCCTCCCACTTCTGCTTTTGTCTTGATTTTTTGTTTGAATTTTGTTGTTGTTTTAACCTGGGCACTGTAGAGAGATCCTGACCTTTGGCTGGAACGGGGAGGCAGCTCAGGAGAGTCAGAGCACCTGGAACCTTCTGAAGGGAGATTTGCTGGAGGGGAAGGACAACCTCAAGTTCATGATCCCTTTTGAGTGAACCTCTAGCAAACACATTTCACTGAGTCATTCATCAAAGAGGAAAAAAAACCAACCTAAGAATCCCTGCTGATCATTTTTTCCCTTTCATTTTAGAGAAACATAATGCCTGGTTGGATATACTCAGCCAAATGTTTTCTGAATTGGGAATCTCCCAAGCTTTTTTATTTAAAGAGCTCTTGATATTCTTTTCCAGTAAGTCAGCATTACTGCAGTAAACACTGAGCCCTTCGTAACCTTGCTGAGTGTGATCCCCTCTGAAAGTCACTCTGCAATCAAATGTACTGGGATTTCATAATAGTAATTTGCCACACTGTCAGAAATAGGCTTCTCATGCTGCTGTCAGTGGTATCATGTGAACCTCACCAAGTATCTGTGCCCTTCAGATGAGAGCCAGTGCTGGAGCCAGTCAGCGAGAGAGGAAGAGAGAAAAAAAGGGAAGAGGAAGAGAACATTAACTCCTTAAAGTCCAGTACAGCCTCTGGCTGAAGAGGGGAGCAGAGAGCTCCTGTCTGTGGGGTGGGTACCTCCTTATACATCGGTACTGTTGGCTGGGTAAAGTAGTTGCATTTTTTTTCCAGTTTGCCTGAGATCTCTGAAAATCTGCTCCCGTTGTCTCTCATTCTACAGAATGTGGCAACTACTGATTTCCAACACCACAAGAAAGGCATTTTTCCCAATGCCCACAGGCTGTTAGCAGATCTTGACTGAATATTCAGGTTTTTTAAATATATTTCCATCCTTGCTTTTTGCTGTTTCACAAATGTTTTTGTAAGTAGTTTCCCAATCTTTTCCTGTTAAAAGTATTAGAGATTTGGAATTCCCAAGCAGACCTTTATTTAAAGAAGCAGTGGGTAACATCGTTTAAAAGGGGTTCCCACCTGTACTCACACAGCTGAAACTGTGCTCTTCTCAAAGCTTTCTCCTGTAAAGTCACACATTCAGCAAACCTTTCAGTCATTCCCGTGGTTGTGCCAATCAGGTTAAAAAAGAAACATCTTGTAGCTTAGATTGAGCAAAGCAACTTGAATGATGGGAACATGAGTGAATTTTTACAGTGACAAGTGTCCCTTACTGATGTGATTGATCTCAAAGATTGTCCAGAAGTCAATTTTTATTGATTAAAGAGAGAAAAAATATTAGTCTGGTCATTCCTTAAATTCTAGCAATAAGCATAAAGTACCAGCTTAAAACTGCAGGATTGCTTGGGGTCTGGATTAGATGCATTGGGCCTGAAGAGGATATATCTTGATGGATAAAGCTTTAATCCTCATAGCAGCTCAAGATATTTCTGCACAGCATGGGGGAGGGAGAGGAAGAGGAAAAATCCACAATCCAAAGCCATTATATTGGTAATGGCTATAATGTCTCTGGTTATGTTTTTAAAAACTTTTCTCCACAGGAACTCATATTGTACATGAGATTTGGCCTTCAGGTCAAGACGTAATGCTAAACTTAGGATTTAGGATCTTTAAACATACTGAAGGTGTTTGGGTGCCTCCAGTTTTCAGCATTTTCCAGGCAGCAGTGCTCAGCACATCCATGTCCCGTTCCTCAGGATGTCTCCAGCTGCACACTCAGAATGTGTCCTTACTTTAGCAAGTGTTTGCTTAAGTCTTTTGGTTGTTTTAAGAATTGATTTTTTAAATTGTCCGAGACACCGATGCTTTGGGGGGGACTTCCCTGTGAATGAATCAGCAATTTAAAATGATCAAATTAATGTCATAGTTTTGACAGTGTGGATGTCTTGTCCAGTAATGAGTAACACTTTTTGTTTAATTTAAACCTCTCCAGGCTTTTATCTGAAAAGTTTTAATTTCCTAAGTGAGTCTGAAAAAGAGACAATAAAGATATTGTGAGCTAATGATTGTATCTCCTGGAATAGCTTCACAGCACATTGTGGTGTGTGATTTTTATTACCTTATTTATTTACAGACTGAAAAATCATCAGAGTTCGGTCCCTGGAAGTTCCAGGCTGTTCCCCCTTGTTTTGGAAAGAGCACAGGTGTGGTTTGAGGTTCTGAGATGGCACAGAGAGGAAGCCATCCTATTGCCCTGGAAATGTCCAAGGCCAGGCTGGATGGGGCTTGGAGCAACCTGGGATAGTGGAAGGGGGTGGGATGAGATGAGCTGTAAGGTCCCTCCCAACCCAAATCACTCCATGATTCTGTGATAAGGAAACCTCCTAAAACTACAGTTGCAGTCACTTCCCAGAGCAGAACTGCACGTCAGACACTGCCCCTCCGCTGCTGCAGAAATGAACAGTAATTACAGGTAATTACTAGTAATTTTGGGGGGGTTGTTCCTGCACACAGAGTGTCAAATTTGCTTAAAAATATTAGGGAAGGTTTAAATACTGTAGCATTTATTAGCCAATCTGTTGAAATATAATTAATTGTTGGTTTCCATTTCCATTGGCTGTTAAATATAAACAGTTATATTTTAGCATTAACTTAACTTCTGAAGGACTTAAGGACTTTATTAGTAAAATTTAGGTTTGTTATCACTATTTTTTAAGTGTCGGAGGGCATAGGGGGTGGAGAAATAACATGGAGAATAATACCTGGTCATATTCTATGGACAATCAGCCTGAAATGTAATGCCAGGGCCCTGTACAGAAATTATTCATACCCAGCTCCCACGCAGGTGTTTCATTACTGCCTCTCTCAGACCCAGGAAATCTGTTGTGTTCCCTCTGGTCCACTTTGGTTGTTATAGAAATGCCTTCAACTACATTGTCCAGTTCTTCTACTCCTGGTTAAATTAATTCAAAAGCCTGTGGTCAGGAGAGAGGGCTGAGCCTGTGTCAACATGTCTTTAGAAATGCATTAACAAGTTACTCCACATGTATAATTAATAGGGACGAAGGAACCCTAGACTGTCACAAAGTCCATCCCAGTACATCTCTTTTGCTTCTTGATACTTTCTTTCCTTTTTTATGTTATTTCTAGAACACTGGTATAGTTCACTGTGTATGACTCTTGGAACATAATATAAGCTATAAAAGCCTTAATACCCTAATAAAACTATTTTGCTTCTTGGTGCATATTTTATACAATGAGCTCAAAGTGTTTTAACAGAGCTTGATTAAAAATTAAGCCTCTGTCCAGCTGTGTCAGGCAGGTAAGTAGTATCATATCCATTTTACAGATGGTTAAACACACAATAGAGAGGTTAACTGCCGTATCCGTGGCTGCTCACTGTGTTACCTGCACTGCTGGCAGTGAGAGCACAGACCTAAATAAATCATCAATTCTTCATTGGGCAGCTGATGCACAGATCAGAGAAATGGTCTTTTCAGTTTCACTAAAAATAATTTTCTTCTAGTGGCTCTTTTAACCAAAAGAGAGACACATAAACCTCGGTCAGCCAAAAAATTCAATTTCATGTAAAAGGAAATCGTATCGAACTCTTTTGGTAAACTTTACGTAAAGCTAAGGTCAGAGAGAAATGTGACATTTTGAAACCACAAGTTGTCTTCTGAGATGACTCAGTTGGCAATAATTTGTTTCACTGGTGAACTGGCTGGTATCTGGCAGTGCTTTGAACCATAGTGCTGAATGAAGAGTGAGCAGGGGACAAGTTCTTCTTCTGCAAGGTGACATCATTCATGAACTACATTTGACATAGTTCATATTCAATCTATAGTGATACAGAAGTTCCTTTTTTCTGAAGACAAGCAGCAGCTCAGCAGACAGGATCTCTGCCTTCCGAGTCCTTTCCCAGCACCTACAAAACCAGGCTCCCACAGACCCGCTGGGGAGCTGGGAAGGACAGAGACAGCTCCTTCCTACTCGCGGCTGCAGGCAGGAGACAAAAGCTTCTACAGAGGTTAAAGCCTGAGCTCTTGTTCCTTCCTGCTTTTGGGCCTTCAGGAAGCACGTTCCAGGCAAAGCAGGCTCAGTGCAGGGTCCGTGCTGTGCTGGCAGCCCAGAGGGAGAGATCCCTCCCTGCACGGCTCCGGCAGAGCCGGCTGTGACCCACGGGGAGCATCCCTCTATCCGGTCTGTGCTGGGGATTTGGTGAGAGGGCAGAAGGCAGAGAAACAAGTGCAGGACTGTGGGAAGTGGGATTTGATGGAGTGATTAATCTACAGTCCAGCTGGCAGACACAGCAGCTGTTGCTATTACAGTTCTGATAGCATTTCATTTATTTAAAAACCCGATCTTAAAGCTTTAATATCCGATCCATTTTAAATCGCTTGGTTTGAAGGTGGCAGCAAGGGGGATCATCTAGTAAAGAACATGGAATAAAAGACAGACAAGTCTTAGACGTCACTTTATGAGACAAAGCTTCTTAAACTTTTCCATTTAAGATTGGATGTCCCTAATTTTCTAGTGCTGCAATAGAAGGCAGACTTGACGAAGACTCCTTTTTGCTAACAGAAGGCAGGTGGAGAGCAATTTCATAACCCAAAAACGATTTCCATTAATGAAGTGAGTGCCCTTACTGACACTTTCCCTTTCTGAGCCATCCTGTTAAATAGAAAAATGGACAGTTGCCATGAAAGTTTAAGAATGAAGTCTCAGGAATTTATGATCATGATGGAGACACAGAAAAGGCAGGGAGAGAATTTCATCGGGAGAGAATTTCATCAGGAACTGCAACGGGGAGGTTGGATGAGTGCTGGGTTTTCCCTGTTGCCTGTAGGTATGGGCCAGAGTCTTCACCCTTTTCACATCCCTCCAGAGATCTGTGTGGCATCCCTCTATGATTCAGCCGGGAAGCAAAAATGCTCAAGTTTGGTGCCTGTGCTCAGTCACACACAGCTCTGGAGCCAGCAGCATGAGGGACTTTCCTCACAGAGCTGGGTTACAATCCTGCTGTAGCCTGGTGGGAGGAGATGACTCACTGTTTGTTTTGTAGGACTACAAGGAGACACCTTGAAGCAGAAAATGGCTTTGAAGTGCCAGCTTGCTTCCCAGAGCAGATGGCTGAGCTAGGCTGAGGTTAAAGATGTTCATTATAAATCCATCAGCAAACTAGGCCAGCGATGGACAGTGATTACCAGACAGTGACACCTTCTGTGTGACTTCAGCACAAGGGCTGCAGTCGAGTTTTGGGGAGTGGTTCAGATTCTTTCACAGAGCAGAGCCCTGGATCCAGAACACAGCTGGAAAAGCTGTATGGCCTCTGCAATCTCCAAATAATGCTGCCTATCACCCTAAATAATATTAGGATTCACCCCCCAGTGCAGACACCACAAACCCAGGTAACTCCCATGCACTCAGTTCACCAGGACAAAGGGCCCACACAAGAGTTATTTTCCTTCTTTCTGTATGAGAATGTGGAGAATAAATGTCCCCACCCCCATGACTGCAGAGTTCCCAGTGCCCAGGCAGTTTCCTCACCAGGTAAACCAGGGTATCATAGCAGTGAAGAGGATGGAGCTGCACCATTCTACCGGATGGGATCCAAAATCACTTAACGCTGAAATCAGGATTGAAGCCAACTGCAACTTCTTTTGTCACAACACACTCAGGTCAAACAGAAAGCTGTTGCCTACTTTGATGCACTCACAGTCTCAGAAACCCCTCAGTGCTCTGTGGTGGATAATCTGCATCCCATACCCCAAACCTGAAGGAATCAGCCTGCATGGGATACTTTCCTCAAAAACAATACCAACTTCTCAGCCTAATGACTTCCGTTCCCTCAAGGAATAATATAAATTAAATATTAGGTCTGTAGTCACTTCCCTGCCATACAGTGTAATATTAATGAATTTATGGTTTGAACACTTTCTGCTTTCATTTAAAACCCTACATTGTGGGGTTTATTTTAATTTGATTGTTAAAAAAAGCCATTCTGGACTGAAAAATCCCTAAAGCATCTTTTTCTTCAAATTTTTGTTTTAAAGATGATGTGTTTTTTTTAAGATGAGAACAATTTGCACTCACAACATGATACCACTCTCGGAAACATAATTTAGAATTAGACTTTGAGAATTTCCTACCTCAAGTTGGAAAGAAATACCAGGTAAGTTTTTCTGTAACTCTCTCCTGTCACTTTTTAACAAACTCCCGAGGTCAGTAAATATAATGACATTTAGGAATTGCCATAGGAAGAAACCAGTGAAACTACTCACAGAACACTCCTTTTTCTGGTAAAGATGCAAACTAGGGGGGTTTGGTTTTGGGGTTTTTTGTTTGCTTGTTTTAGTGGTTGTTTTGCTTTGTTTTTAAATAATACAGTCATAAGACAACTGAATTATTTTGGACAGGCAGATGTTGCAGGTTATTGGTTAGGATACTGCAAGTCTAAACTCACAATAGCTAATATTCCACAGTCCCCTGCCAATCTGTAGATTTTATCATCACCACGTGGAAATTAAGGTTAAGTACTCAACAAAGGAACTGAAAAATAATGTTCTTCTATGAAAATACAAGTCAATCTAATTATGCCTCATTTTCCTTTTTAATGATATCTACCATGCATCTCTCTCATCCTTCTGGTTGCCCCTGTGTTTTTAAAGCCATCAAATGCTGTGCTTATATGGAATCTTTTGGAGCTCAGAGAAGTGTTTTCCCATCTTCATGTGTACAGTTCATAGACATAAAAAGGGCATCTCGATGCATTTGCCGAACTGACCAAAGTGACCTCAAGGTCATGTTCTGGTCATTTCCTCCCTTGATCCAAATTCACATTTGAAGCCAGATTTTCAGAGGCTAAGGAGTGATGCCAGTTGGTGAGAAGTATGACCAGGAGAAGAAAAAGGAGGAGTCCAAACCTAATCACTGATATTCCAGTGATAGTAAGTCAGCTTGGAAGAATGACCTCACACTCTGGAAGGGTTGAAGCAGAACCTGCCAGCACTATTGTCTGGATGGACTTTTTTGACTTAACAATTTCTGAGCTGATAACAGATTTTTGTACAACCTTCTAAGTGACATCTCACATTTCATGTTCAAATGAAAGCTTTTGAACAGGCAAATGGTGCTTTGGTTGGGAGCACTAAACTTTGAAAATTCACTTGACATGAATTTCTGCTGGAAATAGACAATACAGAATCAGAGAATCACTGAATCACCAGGTTGGAAGAGACCTTCAAGATCACTGAGTCCAACCCATGCTCTAACACCACCTCAACTAAGCCATGGCACTTTTCCCATACCGTCCACTGCGGCTGGTCGGTGCTGGAGCACGAGGTGCCGCGACCTTCCTAAAAGCATCTCCAAAGCGAAGCCACTTGGCAGGACCACCACACACACGTGCACGCACACACGCACGGATAGCTCCATATGGGTCAATGATAAAGAGCCGGGAAGGGTCCTTGTATGGAGTTCCATGGGAGGAGTTTAATGCAGCCACACTCATGAAGGGTTCCAGGGACGAAGACAAAGAGGAATGGAGGGTCCAGGGTTTTATATGGGAGAAGAGGGAGCATCAGGGACCAATGATCTGAGGGCATTGGGGCGGTACACAGGCGGGACTAGGTTATGGGAGCCAATAGGAAGCTCTGAGGGAGTGGCAATGGGGTGAGGGCCAATGGGAGGAACCTGGAGTGCAGAACCTTCTAGGGCAGGAACATATAAAGTAACAAGGGGCGGAGAGGCCAAAGCAGAACGGGGGTACATTAACATAGCGGGGCAGAGCATTCTGGGGGAAGCCTCTTCTGTTCACCCTAACCTAGGGAGGAGTCTTTGGTACTAGGGACTGTCTCACCAGTGGGCTCTTTTTGTCTTTTGTCCCACAGGCTCACTGGCTGCTGCAGCACTGAGTGCCGTATCCAATCTTTGAACCACATCCAGGGACCGTGACTCCACCACCTCCCTGGGCAGATGATTCCAGAACTTTATCACTCTTTCAGTAAAAAACCTTTTTGTAACAGCCTATATTTCCCTTGGCAGTGTAAGGCTGTGTCCTCTTGTCAATGGTTGCCTGGAAAAAGAGACCAATCCCCCAACCTGACTACAACCACCTTGCAGGGAGTTGTAGAGAGTGATAAGGTCACCTCTGAGTCCTCTTTTCTCCAGGCTCAACAACCCCAGCTCCCTCAGCCGTTCCTCACAGGGCTTGTGTTCCAAGCCCTTCACCAGCCTTGTCTTCCTCCTCTGGACACGTTTGAGCATCTCAACGTCCTTCCTGAACCAAGGGGCCCAGAACTGGACACAGCACTCAAGGTGTGGCTTCACCAGTGCTGAGTACAGGGGAAGAATGACTTCCCTGGTCCGGCTGGCCACGCTATTCCTGATCCAGGCCAGGGATGCCATTGGCCTTCTTGGCCACCTGGCCACATGCTGGCTCATGTTCAGCCAACACATCCTGGTCCCTTTCTGCCTGGCCACTGTCCAGCCACTCTGCCCCCAGCCTATAACGTTGCAGGGGGTTATTGTGGCCAAAATGCAGAACTCAGCCCTTGGACTTATTAAACTTCATCTTATTGGACTCTGCCCATCCATCCAACTGTTCCAGGTCTCTCTGTAGAGCCCTCCTACCTTACAGCAGATGGACACACGCTCCCAGCTTGGTGTCATCTGCAAATTTACTGATGGTAGACTCAATACCCTCATCCATGTCGTCAGTAAAATATTGAACAGAACTGGCTCCAGCACAGACCCCTGAGGGACACCACTGGTGACTGGCTGCCAGCTGGATGCAGCACCGTTCACCAGCACTCTCCGGGCCCAGCCGTGCAGCCAGTTCTTGGCCCAGCAAAGAGTGCTCCTGTCCAAGCCGTGGGCTGCAGCTTTTCCAGTTCACTGTGGGAGATAGTGTCAAAGGCCTTGCTGAAGTCCAAACAGACAACATCCACAGCCCTTCCTGCATCTACCAGGTGGGTCACCTGGTCATAAAAGGAGATCAGGTTGGTCAAACACACATGACCTGCCCCTCCTAAACCCACACTGGCTGGGTCTGATCCCCCGGCCATCCTGTAGGTGCTGTGTGATGGCACTCAAAATAAACTGTCCCATTATCTTGTCAGGTACCGAGGTCAGACTGACTGGCCTGTAATTCCCAAGATCCTCCTTCCTACCCTTCTTGTGTGACTCCCTGCTGTCACATTGGCCAGCTTCCAGTCAGCTGGAACCTCACCAGTGAGCCAGGACTGTTGGTAAATGATGGAGAGCGGCTTCACAAGCTCATCTGCCAGCTCCCTCATCACCCTGGCATGGATCCCATCCGGTCCCATAGATTTATGAACATCCAACCGGCTCAGCAGTTCTCTGACTGCTTCCTTCTGGATGACAGGGGACCATCCTGCTCCCTGACACCATCTACCAGCCCAGGAGGACAGTTGTCCTGAGGACAAACCGTCTTTCCACTAAAGACCAAGGCAAAGAAGGCATTGAACACCTCCGCCTTCTCCCCATCTGCAGTCACTAAATTCCCTCCTGCATCCAGTAGAGAACCGAGGTTGTTCTTACCCTTCCTTCTGCCATTAATATATTTGTAAAAACTTTTTTATTATCCTTCACAAAAGTTGCCAAATTAAGTTCTAACTGAGCTTTGGCCTCTCTAATTTTTTTCCTATGTGCCCTAACAACCCCCTTAAATACTTCCTGAGATACCTGACCCTCCTTCCAAAGATGATACATCCTCTTTTTATTCCTCAGTTCCTTCATCAGCTCCTTGCCCATGCAGGCTGGACATTTGCCTCGTTGACTCATCTTTTGGCACACAGGGACAGTCCGTTCCTGTGCCCTCAAGATCTCTGTTTTGCCCACCTTTGCTGGACTCCTTTGTTTTCAAGGGCTGCTTCCCAAAGAATTCTTCAAACAAGTCTCCTGAATAGGCCAAAGTCTGCCCTCTGGAAGTCCAGTGTGAAAGTTTTATTGATGCCCCTCCTTGTTTCACCAAATATTGAAAACTCTGTAATTTCATGATCACTCTGCCCCAGACGGCCTCCAACCACCGCATCTCCCACCAGCCCTTCTCTGTTTGCAAACAGCAGATCTGGCACAGTCCCTCCCCTGAGGGGCTCACTCACCAGCTGTGACAAGAAGTTGTCCTCCACACACTCTAAGAACCTCCTGGACTGCCTCCTCTCTGCTGTGTTAAGTTCCCAGCAGATGTCAGGTAGGTTAAAGTCACCTACAAGAATAAGGGCTGGTGATCCTGAAACGTCCTCCAGCTGCTTGTAGAATAAGTTGTCCGCCACTTCTTCCTGGCTGGGTGGTCAATAACAGACTCCCAGCAGGATGTCAGCCTTGTTGGCCTTCCCCTTAGTCCTTACCCAGAGGCATTCAACTTCATCGTCATTAGTTTCAATTTCCATGGCATCAAAAGCCTCCCTAATATAAAGGGCCACCTCTCCACCTCTTCTCCCTCTCCTGTCTCTCCTGAAGAGCTTGTAGCCATCCCCTGCAGCACTCCGGTCACGCAAGCCATCCCACCACATTTCCGTGATGGCGACTACGGCACAGCTCTGCTGCTGTACCACGGCCTCCAGCTCCTCGTTTGTTACCCGTGCTGCGTGCGTTAGTGTACATGCACTTCAGCTGGGCTGCTGACTTCACCCTGACTCTGGCTCACCAGCCCTGGGCTTGCTTCTGGAGAGCCTGATTGCATCCTCTTCCCCCTTCAAATCTAGTTTAAAGCCCTCTCAATGAGTCCCACCAATTCATGGGCTAAAATCCTTTTGCCCTTAACAGAGAGATGGAGCCCGTCTGGCTCCAGCAGGCCAGGTGCCATAAAAGATGCCCTGTGATCAAAGAACCTAAAATTCTTCCGATGGCAAGCCTTGAGCCACTTGTTGATAATGTGGGCTCTCCTGTTCCTTTCATCACTTGTCTCTGCCACCGAAGGGACTGAGCAGAGCCCCACTCAACCCAGTGCCCTTAAGTCCCTTTTAATTGCTTTGGTGCTCTTTTTTTCAATCTCATCACTGCCAGCCCAGAGTATCAACCATGGGTAATAATCAGAGGGCAGAATCAGCCCAGGGAGTTTCTCGGTAGTACCACGTACCTGGGTGTGACCTTCAGAGCTCACCACTGCTCACAGAAACTGGTAAAAAAGCAGCTCTGAGATGAAAACAAAGCAGCTTCAAAGCAAACTTGGCTCTGCTGAACAACTCTGGCCCAAGCTGGTTCACTCCTTACTTGCTGCCCACCTCCCTGCAAGCTTTTACATGCCACAAAATAAACAGTAGAAGCCTGCTCTGAAGTATTTACTGGTAGGGTTTTTGACAAGCCCCAAAAAAGCACATTATGTGCTGTTGATCCAGAGTTACACAACTCCACATGGCGTCAGGGAGCTCTGGGTGGGGTGTGAGAGCTGCTGGGAACTGGGGAGACACAGCATAATTCAAGTCCTGCTCTGTGACAGAGGGGCTGCTGTTGCTCTCTGTCAGCTCAAAATTCAGTAGGTTTTTTTTCCTACTAACTCTTTACAATGGTAGCTGGGTGCTTGGATAGATAGTTGGACCTGTGGTTTTCCTGGTTTGATTGTTGCTGTGGTGATTTGTGTTGCTGCACTGCTTAGAGGAAGCACCAAACTGGGACTCTGTTGTTTTAGATACAGTTGTGATATGAAGATACAGAAACCAAGACATAAAAGGGAAGATGATGTCAATGTGAGAGCACAAATCTGATTACAAAACCAGGTATTTTGTGACAAAGCATCAGGTGTCATTAATAATATTTGTGGTTCCTCCATAGTTTTCTACAGTTCTATGTCAAGGCTCTATTGCTACAATGGTGACAGGGAGGACATGAAATAATAAATGGTTCTGGTGGCTCGTGTGTGTCACAGGCTGCCTGGTTCTCAGAACCCTTGGCAGATCTTACTCTCCAAGAAATTTAATTTCCTGGTGTATTATTTCTGGTTTCTTCTTGGAAAGACTACACAAGGATTCAGCATTCCAACATCACCTTCACCATGATGAATTACAAGGGCTTTCCTCCACAGTCAAGCATCCCAGTGCCATGGGAGGTCAGTGAAACAGGTTAAACCACAGGTGATTGAACATTGTCCTCTCAGAGGCATGGTTGGATTTGGACACTATGAAAGCCCTGCTCCTTTATTTTGGGAGATGTGAGCTGAACTTGGATGTGCCAGCCCTGGAAATAAAGTGATTTACTCACGGAGCAGGTTGGCAGCAAGTACTGGGTCAGTGGAAGGTCCTGCACAGAGCTTTTGCCCTGGGTCTGCAGCCAGCACAGAGGGACCTTGGTTGGGGATGAAGGACAGGGCCCAGCTCAGGTCCCCCCAGCTGCTGCTCCTCCTCTGGGGCTCTACTGGGGGGACAGTTACAGCAAGCTCCAGTGTTGTCACACACCTTCTCTGCCTGCACAGGTGAGTGCACACAGCTCTTCCCACAGCTGAAAGACAAGCCCAGTTTTTGTCATTTTTCAGTATGCCAAGCTGAATTTTAACTGTCAGTGTATAATGGGTCACTCTCAACTCCTTATCTGAGGTAGGCAAGCAGTGTGGTCCT
The DNA here is from genome assembly GCF_000691975.1 of Corvus brachyrhynchos. Classification (NCBI taxonomy): domain Eukaryota; kingdom Metazoa; phylum Chordata; class Aves; order Passeriformes; family Corvidae; genus Corvus; species Corvus brachyrhynchos. The sequence goes on from NW_008238340.1 coordinate 775,946, forward strand.
CTGTAGAAGCTTCCAGAGGAAGGAGCTTCCACCCTTTGAGGTATCCCAGTGCATTTTATGCCTCTGTAAAACCTGACCCATTAATGTCCATGTCTGAGCAAGAGCCAGAGCAGGAGCTGCCTCAGAACGATGGTGGCTCACTGGGGATGAAATGCTGCGTTTGGACAGTTGCTTCAGGTGATCTTTATTTTAATGTTTTGTGGATTACGGTTTTTTAAAACCCATGTGCACACTTCTAAAAGTCAGACTGTCTCAATGACATCATGCAGATTTGTTTTTTTGCACAGTTTTTGGATCCTCACACATACCAAGCTCCAGCATTTCATCAAGGAGACATATCTGCAGGCAGTGTGGCAGCTGCTTCCTGGCTCCTGGAGCCTGCAACACTTTATTTAGGTCACACAGAGCATCTTTCCTTCCCCTTGAAGCAGGTAAAATGTCTGCTCAGTTCTGACAGTGAAAGAGAGCAGCACGAAAGTGAAGCTATTTTAGAAGGGAAATTGTAAATGAAGAGCTTTGCGCAGTACGTTTCTAATCACCTACAGGCAGTGCTGCTGGAGCAAAGGGAAGCTAAATTCAGCTCTAACTTGGCACCACGGTAACTTCTCTGATCCTAATGTGGGTCACTGCAGCCCGAGCAGGGAGTGCAGGCTCACTACATCCCAGCCACAGAAACATCCCTGCACAGGAACACTCCCCATGTCCAAAAACCTGGAGAGGGTATTAGCTCTGTGTTATACCTTTGTGCAGCTAGAACTGCAATAGTAATGCAGCCCACAGGCCACTCTCTAGTGATGATGAAATTGGCTTTCAATTTTTGCAGGGGATCATTATGGCAATCACTAGCTCTGGCAATATTCCAACAGGAGAGTGGTTTGCTCTCAAGATTCCGTAAAATTAGAAAAATCCCAGTTAGAACTAAATCCAAGTTCTGTCTCACTTACTAGCAATTAGAATTATGAAAAATCAGTATTAATAGTTGGCAACTGCTGGTGCTGACAATGAATCAATATTACTAACTGGAGGTGTTCTGAAATTTACATTACTTATAGGGAAAAATAGAATTTTGGAATATCATTAAAGTTTCTGATCCAGAAAAACCCCTACATTGCAAAATCACTTCGGTGTGATGCAGTATCCAGAATAGCAGCTTCCCAATATAAAGCTTTCCCAAGCCTCGCTCTCCAGCTTGTTCTGTGCTATGTGGGTGTCAGCTTGGTGTGCTCCTCGCTGTTCTGAGGCTGCTACATTCCAGAGAGAACCAGGGCTTTCAGGGCTTTGTGTTGGGTTGAATAAAAAGTTACAAACTATAAACAAATCTACATCTTCCTTCTGAGGCACCGCAGTAGGGTGAACCTGCAAGTGAGGGCAAAACCCAGTGAAAATAGTTGGGTTTGATATGTGACCTCTGCAAAATTACCAAGCCTTCCAGGACAGTGGCACAAAGCCATGAATTCATTACCAGGGGCAGGGCAGATGTTTGCTGAAACATCCTCTGGTGACTCCCTGGGAAGTTTGGTAGGACAGATCATTTTGCTAGAGGGTTGCAAGTTTTGAGTCCATAATAAGTGTGACCCAGTTTCCTATTCCATGACTGAACAATTTGCACACCTCTAAATATAAAACTGTTGATAATGAATCCATATTTGTGGGAAAGGGAGGTGCCTCAGGAACTGCACTGGGCCACATGTGTTTCCAACCACCTCACAAAACCTCCCTTATAAAAGGTGAATCAGGCAGAGTTTTTGTCCTTTTTCATTCCCACATACAAATAAACATCAACCCCCCAGGTTGAAATAATAAATATATTTGTGTTGTTTATAATCATGGCACTACACAGTGAAAATCATGTCATTTCATTTTTCTTGAAGGAATCGGAATAGAATAAGACAGTATTGATACACAACAGCCTCTCACTGTCCTACTTAACTCTGTCTCAGTGTGTTTTCTGAAGTAATAATCCTAACAATGGAAGCAATAAGTGCATTGAATAAGCTGTCCAGCGAGCAGAAATAAACGCTCTCCTCCTGGTTGTGACCTCAGCGTGGTGCAGACCCAGTGCAAGCCCTGTCAGCCAAGGGAGCAACTCCAGAGCTGCCACTGCAGCCCGACTGGCCCAGGCTCAGCCCAGCCCGACTGCACCCCGGGACAGCCGGACAGGGCTGATCCTGAGGAACAGCCCCGGGGCAGAGCCCTCCCCCTGCAACCCCAAAGCACTTGAAAGGGATAAACGGTGTGGTGGTCACGTTATAGGTACTGGGACTGAGGCACGGACAGACAGTGGTTTGCTGGAGGTCTTCCAGCTGATCTCTGTTGGGTGGGGATCACCAGGAGTGCTGATGGAACGTGTCTGCTGGACCCTGTCACCCCTGATCACCCAGGGTGATTCCCTCCTACTGAGCAAGGCAGTATTTTAACCAAAGAGTGCTTTTTAAATAAATAATAGCATTTACAGTAGTTAAACAAATGCTACTTTTTATCAGCTCTATTTATAATAGCATACAGTCCTTAGCTTGCTTATTACTGTGTTGTTCATGACTTTAAGCCCTCACAGCTAGTCTAGATAATAATTTAAATACACAGAGCTTTAAAAAAATATTTCCATTACAAATATTTTAAAAATATACTTATCCTAAAAAGCTGTCCAGCACTATTCCAAAAATCTCTTGTAATAAATGTCTTTTTAAATTTTAACAAAAATATCTACTGTCATATAGAAGAGCTCAAGTTTTGACAAATCTAAAATACAGTCAGAAATATGTTGGGCCAGATTTCACTCTTGTTTATACAGTTGCCAATTTGGATCATGGTGTTCATCTCAGTCGGGTTATTCCAGTATAACCAGGAGCAGAATATAGCCCTTAGTGCTTTAAAATAGCTAAATGGACTGGATGCTGCAACAGTTACTGGTGCTGAGCATTATGGGGAGGGAAATCCTTTACTTCTCTGCATCTAAAAATGCAAAAGGATGTTATATTTAGGATCTGTGCCATGACCAAAGACTTAAAGACTTGCCAGGCATCTGCAGTGGATGACTCAGACCCAGAATCATATTCACTTACAGATTTTTTTTTTTTTTTTCTGAATGGTGCCTGCAATTGCTGTCATTAAATGCAGGATGAATGCTTTGGGAGAACTTTTGTAGGGGGAAAATGCCAGCCTTCTTCTCACGCTTTCTGTAATTCTAGGAATCATTTTAATTGCATTTTGCTACTTACAAATTTATGTGAGTTTTAATAGAATCTCCCAGTACTTAGATCTAGGAAGGACACTATTTTAAGTTGCTTCTGTATTTTCCAGCTGAAACATCTCCATTCATCCAGTCCTTTTCAAAGTGTATTTAGAACAAGCTTCAAGCACTTATAAGAATCTGCATCTCATCAAGACAATCTGGAAACTCATCTTTTAAAACACTGGAGCTTTTTATGGCTTTTCCCTCCTTTTTCCTTCAATCTTCAAGTTTAAATGCAGTGTTTGATTAAGGACCATGGAAATCAACCTGGTCTGATTGCACCAGGGTACATGTGCAAGCAGAGGTGACAGTCTCAGATCTGCCATTCCTGCCTGTGACCATCACTGGCTAGAAGGGATCCTTACACATTGTGAGTTTATGTCACATTTAAAGCTTTTACTCTATTTGTTTTCCTCATAGACTTTGCCTGATGATCTGGTAACTGATAAACCAAGGAAACTTAAGGATATCAACTAAGTTCAGTCCTCACTGTCGTCTTCATCATCATCGTCGTCCTTGCTGGGAGCACACCTTTGGAAGCAGTGCACCAGGGTGGCCAGGAAGAAGCTGGAGAGAATTGCAGCGATGGACACGGCGACTCCAGAGAAGATGATGATAAAAAGATCTGTCAATGACAAACTGAATTTGCATTCACTAAAGCTGACCTCAGATAACTCATTCAGAAAGATCCTTCTGTTCTCCACAGGCAGGGAACACTGGATTTCATGGAGACCTGCAAGGAAGTGGAAAGGGAAACAAATCAGCAGAATATTGATGAATTCTTCTGTTGATCTGGGTCAGAGATTGAATGGCTGAAGAAATGTTTTAGGGTTAATTCCAGGTTTAGAAAATTGTACAATATTCAGGGAAAAATGGAACAACACTTGTCACTATCCAGAAGCCTTTACATAACCCCTTTGAGCAGATCCTGGAAATTAAGTTATTTTACCTTCAGTCTTCCAGGGATCAGGTGTGATCTAGGACCATGATTTGGAAGATTTAAAAAAGTCAGTGTTGAACCCTGGATGCATCTAAACCTGGAGACCTGAAAGCAACTCCCAACTACTCCATCTGAACACAAACTCTGACTCCAAAACAGGGTAAGAGGGATACTGAAGTTCCTTCCACACCCTTCTACATTACTTTCAATGTCGTTCCAAAACTACGGATTTTTTTTTTTTTTTTTTCTGGTCAAACAACAGTTTGGGCTTAATGGATGCTTGTTTGCCTGTGACCTGTTTCCACCTTTTCTCTCTGGCTGTCCTGATGCCATGCAAACTGACAGATATTGTTCCCCCCTGCATTACTGGAGAACGCCTAGAGCTGGGTTCTTTGTAGTGAAAGCAAAAACCCCCAGATTTATGAACTGGTGAGAATACAGTTGGATGCTGGATGGTAAAAGCACACGGTTCACTGCATATGCCCAGCTGCCTCTTCATTCACCACGGGGGAGCATCAGGAGAGGGTTTTACCAGGGCTAGAATGGAACCAATACTAAGTGAATTAAGTCTGTAGAGCTGCTGGCAAGGCAGCTTTTGTCTCACTATTAAGGACATGAATGTAAAGGGGAAATGTAAGAATTGTGTGTTAATGATACGAGAACTGCTGCTGAATTACTTGATCCACTTTCACTCTACTGATGATCCCTGGATGTTCTCCCTGGTGTGGGCTCTGCCTTGCTGTGTGCACACAGAGCTCATGGCATTTCCATCCTACAGCTCTGCCATAGGACCATGATTTCACTTTAAACAAGGAGTAAGAGTCCCTCTGCAACTGTGAATCCCGTTTTTCCTGTGGCTGGATAGCTGTGGCATGCGATGTTTTACTATTAAACCCGGGCTCCTCGAGTTAATGGTGCTGCCCTGACTGATTGTCTGGATCCAGCCCAGCCCAGCTGTTGTATTGATTTGAGAAGGAGTGGAACCAATTATCACCCTGACCTACTTGACCTTGTAATGACTTTTGTATTAAATTTTGATCCCTAAAAGCTGTCCTGTATCTGTTGTGTTTGCCTAAAGTTCTGTTGCCTTCCTCTTTCTCATGCTTTTCTGACTGAGAAGATCCTGAGAGCTGCCCCAGCAGTGTCAGCAGTCAGCCTGCCCAAGGCTCACTGGTTCCTGCAGGCAATCTGCTGCCCAAAGCCGTGCTGGTTTTCCTGAGCCCGGAGTGCACAGCAGATGGTGAACAAGCACAGCTGCCTCTGGAGATCTGTGAAACCTTCTGTCATCAGAACTGACCTGGAAGGGAAAGCAGCTACGTGGTTTCAAACATCCTCTGAGACTTCTGGAAATCTGACCCTGCAATATTTGTATCACGTCTTGTGCACGAGCTGATACCCCGGAGCACTTGGGCACGCAGAGGCTGAGGAGGTACAAACCTGTCCTCTGCGGCCTCTGACTGAGCTCCTTCTGCAAACCTGCCTACTGAAAGAACTGAGAGCTGGCCACCAAATCATATTTTCATTTCAGTAGGACTTGGAAGTAGCAGCTCTAGGCATCAATCAGAGTAAGCAAAATGGGGGACAGATGGATATCCTTTTGTGTTCAAAACCATGAGAAATGAGGGAGGAGGCAAAAGCCATAGGCTGGAATTTCAAGACCTGTGTCTTTTTCATCAGATTTTAAAAAGCAAAGATATTTTCAGTAAATAAATATAATCCTGACAGTAATCAAAGCAGTTGCATGAGTGTAACATATTGCAAATTCATTTGAAGAGGAAATCCTTGCTAATAGGAAAACATCACTGCAGCATTTTGGCAGGAAAACCTGCACCAAGTGAATACGGCACTGACACAAATTCCATTTCACTTGTAGCAAGCACAAAAGTTTCTGTACAACTGTGTTTCTGTAAAAGAAATCACTCTAACAGAGGCTGAGACCTCCTGAGAATTGCTGTTTTCAGAGCAGCTGAGTCAAGCTCCTCAAAAGAAAGAGGGCACAGGTGACCATAAGCAACTCTACTTTTTAAAATTTCTGTCCAACTGCAAAAGAAATTCTCAACTGCCAGCATTTAAAATACCTCTGTGCTGGAGTGATAGGATGGAATATCAGATCTGAGCTTCATAAGGAAGGAAGTAGAAAAAGAATATATTGAACAAAAAAGAGAGCAAAGAAGACTCCAAAAGAAAACTCTTGTCTTGAGCAGTTCTACATACTGCAGCCCTTGGCTTTAGAGCTAACTTACCATGGCAGCATTTGCCCAGGATCCCAGACATGGGGAGGAGCTCGCTCCTTCCTTCCCAACAGCAGTTCTGCCATGGATCAAAGCTGAGCCTGTGAGCTCTATTCCTATTTCCCTGATGCTTTCACTTTACATCACAACACACAGAATGCAAACAGCAGAGGATCTGCAACACACCAAGGCACTTAGAGGGTATTTCTTGTTATGAGAATCAGTGTACTGTAAGGATTTTGAGACTCATTATACAATAAGGGGAAATAAAGACGCTCCTCTCCATGTAGCCATGGGTACTGGAATCTAGGTCATGCTCTCAAACCAAATAGATTAAATGGGAATTTGCTACTTGCTTTATTCTGTGACAAGCCAACAGGCTTGTGTGGCCTCAAGTTTTTAGAGAATTCTTAGTTGTTGGGAATAACAGATGCTAGTAGAGGAAATACAGCACCACAGACCAGGGGCCAGTGCAGGGGCCTCGCTCGCTCCCAGCTGTACCTTCAGCTGTGCTGTGTGTGCACCACCTTTTCCAAAAGACAGGAGTGAGCTGAACTCTGCTATCCACTCACAGGGCAGTCTCCTAAAGCTGTGCTGGAAGCAGCCTGGGAAGACTGCAGAGCTCGGTGGAAGCACGTGGCAGTGACTGAAGGAAAGGAACGCTGATCATTCCGTCCTGTTGGGTGGATGTTTCTTTTCGCTCGGTCGTGACACTGTTGAAAAACCCAATACAGCCAAACAGAAACTTTTCTTTGGATTCCAAAGAGAATTTGGAACAGACTGTTCAGTTGGAACAGCAGTAAGACCAGCAGTTCTATCTCTGGTGGCACAAGGAATTTCTCCTCCCAAAGCTGATGCAGTGGTTGTTGCACCAGAGCTTCCAACTGTTCACCTGAAAATATAATCACCTGCAGGTCACACACATCTGCTAAAGATGGCAAATGGACATACCCATTTCATCTGCTTCCCTCCATAGAAACATGGCCTTGGCTTTACATTATTTACAAGCAGGTTGTTCTTATGACATGACAGTGCAGAGAATTGATGGTCTGTACCCCACCTGTCCTGTTGCACTGGTGTCCAGGAATAGATCCATCTTTGCTCTTTGCTTGGGCAGGAAGTAATTCCAGGGCATTATACACCCTCTGAATGAACAATGAAATAACAAATGACTTCTAGAAAGTGATCAGTATTAATTATAGAGTGTAGATTTTTTCCTCTGTGTGATTCTGTTGCATCTAGACTGGCTCAAGCAAATCCCTGTCCCCACACACAACCTCTGGAGGACAGGAGATGCCATTTCCCTTCAGCTCTGCTTTCACACACTTTTACTTGAATGGTAATAGCTTTTATTGTTTTTTCGGGGGGTTCTGTATTTTTCAATTATTTATTTATTTATTCTGTAGAATTTATTCTTTTAAAAGACCAGCCTGGTTGTTGTCAAGGGCATCTCAAAGCAGCTTGCTATTTAGTGCTTGGCTGCAGCAAGAGAGCCTTTGATGACAGTTATATATATCTACCTCATTGCGCCCACAACCTATTCAAGGAGTTGCTTCTTCATACCAAACAAAATTGTAAATGAAATAACAAGTGGGAGTGTGCTATAAATACACAGCTTGGGTTATTTTGGTCAGGGCCATCCCATTATCTGTAATGACTCCAGCTGTCCAAAGGACAATGTCACACACCCTGTATCCTTCTGCTATGTCATCAGAAGGAGCAGATGTATTGCACTGGTACTGATTGCTTTGAAGTGCCAGGCAAGGGACAGGTGCTGGATTCTACACGGGCTTGTCTCAACACTGGAAAAAAAAAAGGATGCAAATACAGGTCTATACCCTGAGGAAGAAATTGTCTAAGTAACATGGGAAGTGTGAAAATGTTGGAATTCCAGAACCACAATGCTAAAAGGGAAGGTGGGTTTTTAAAAAGAATTAAATTCTCAAATAGGTTTCAGAACAATATGACTTTGAACGCCTTATATTAGAGGAGTACAACTCCACCAAGTACAGCACTTAAACCCTTCCAATAAATCACAGGCAATTGGGCTGCTAGATCCTAAAAACCACTCTGAGTTTGTTTCTGTACAGGACTATGCCCAGGCTGAAATCCTTTAAATCCTGTAAAACTGAACCTCCTAAAAATGGAAGCAGCCCAAAAACAGTCTGCATGCAAATAATGAATAATTTCCTTGTAAATTACTGAAAACAGACCAACAATGCTGTAATGCCCCAAAGTTATAACTGGATGGATATCACCATCTCAAAAACCCCACAAAAGCCCAGAGGCCCTGTTTCATCTGAACCCTGCTGGGACTTTGTAGCCATAATCCAACCACGTTTCTCACAGGTTCTTGTGATGAGGAATTTTTAAACCACTGAGTGCACTGACATTGCCTGCTCCTGGCTGTGCAGTGGGTTTTCCCTGGATGTATTGACTGATGCCCTACTGCTCTGTGAGCTTTGGTTTATACTCCCCTAGCTAAAGACAAGCATCAAGAGGCATCACTTTCCCCAGGTCCACTTGACTTTGTTTTGAAGGACTCCTTGTGCCTTTCTGTCTCTGCTTATTTTTAATCCCTCTGCTAAATACATCTCTTATTGGAGAACTTCTGGAATTCATTATCAATCACTTCAATGTTATGGTCTGTCTGTTAGCAGACAGAGATTTATAATTTTGGATGCTGAATTACAAAACAAAACAAAACAAGAAAACAGGAGAAAAACAAAAAGAAGAAAAAGAAGCCTCAATTCTGTTGGGGTCTTTTGGAGTTCACAAAAAGCAGGTACCAGGAGAAGTAGTTTCCTACTGTTCAGCAATAGGCAGCAGGATGAGATAATGCAAACACACACTGGAACGTGCACTAGGATGTATAGGAAATACATCCACAGAAATATCTGAAACCATAAATGTTTAAATGGGCTACATGCACACATGTTCATTACTATGGATACAGTACATGTAAGAGCACTACAATAGGCCTTTTTTTAGAGTAAATTTGGTATTTGCCCTTTTGGGTGGAATTTAGCTGTTTCCTCATGTTGGTGAATGTAGTTGACACAGATTTGAAATGTTTAAATGTGGCATGTTGTTTCTTGTGTGGTATTTTGCTCCCAGCTATGGTTTGCCTTAGTCTCCTTAAACACTGTCACAAATGTATTAAATGTATTAATAAGCAGTGAGAGAGGCACTGCCTCTGAAGTGAGATGAGATTTCATTGAAAATAGCCTCGAGCAATCAGAACAGTAAGGCTTAAAAAACTTGAAGCCTAGATTTAGGTCCTTAAATAAAACTTTTAGGGCCAAGTGTCCTAAAGATTTGCAGAACAACTTCAGAGGGTACTTAGCAGTTTGTCTCAATGCCTAAATATAAAGTTCAACATCAGGTATTCACATCTGCAAATGTTGTCCTCACATCTTTAAATCTGTGAAAGATGGAAGTACTCCAAATAACCTTAGGATGGAAGAAACAGAGTGAAAAGCCAGTGGCAGTCAGATCATTTTACTGAAAATGTCTGGGAGATCAAATTATATATTTATATATGTATATATAGAAACAGATTTGATGCGCTTGTTAAGGAATACAATTTCTGTGAGGAGCTTCTGCTTGAGCGGGATAAAAGCTGCTGAATGTGTGAAATGTCTTAGGGCTTTTAATTCCTTCAGATCTTCTGTTCTGTCCTGGTGATGTGGAAGCATGTGCATGATACTGGGGGAGAGCTGATGGTTGCAATGGACAGAACAGCCTGTCCTTTCTAGCTGCAGCTCACTCAGGTTCTATATTGGTATATGAAGCTAAGGAGCCTTCTCTCCACAGCAGATGAACAAATAAGTGCTAATAAAGACTGATAAGTCAAGAGGACTTGTAAAACGCTCCGTTTCTTCTCTGGCTGTTGGTTCAAATGTTAAACAAAACCTGTCCTCTCGTGTCATTATGATGCTTTGTTTTAAAGACAATATTTAATATTTTCTGTAAACCCAGTAAAGGCCTGGACTAGTGAAAGGAGAGATTGTTTAATTTATAGAATAAGTTATGCAATAGATCTCAGATTGGAATGGGATCACAGAAAGAGCCAAGAAGCAAGAGATGGTTACCTCATGGAATGAAATTTCTTAACAGGCTTAGAAAAATCATTCCATTCTTCTGGGTCTAGAAGGGTTTAGAGGGCAACTCCTGTGAGGGGCAGCTGAGGGAGCCGAGGGGGGGCTCAACTGGAGAAAAGGAGGCTCTGGGGGGACCTTTTGGCTCTGCACAACTCCCTGACAGGAGGGGGCAGCCAAGGGAGGGGTCAGGCTCTGCTCCCAGGGGACAGGACAAGAGTAAACAGCCCCAAGCTGTGGCAGGGGAGGCTCAGGTTGGGCATCAGCAGGGAATTCTT
>NW_008238340.1:786765-791076 GCF_000691975.1 Corvus brachyrhynchos
AGAGTGGTCAGGCACTGGAAGGAGATGCCCAGGGAGGTGTTGGAGTCCCCATTCCTGGAGGTGTCCAAGGAAGGACTGGACATAGCACTCAGTGCTCTGGGCTGGGGACAAGGTGGGGATCGGTCACAGGTTGGACTCAATGACCTTGGGGATCTTTTCCAACCTCAGTGATTATATTTTATGATTCTCACTACACTGATTCACTTCTGAATCTCTCTTTTAGGACTGAATTCAGTCTGAGTTTCCTGCTTACAGCCTCACTGTCACCTGCTCTTGGTTTTTTTCCTGCCTCCTCTCACTGCCATCCTTCTGCCCTGCTCTTTTTCACTGAGAGGCTTTACCTGGAAATATGCCCCTTTTCCAGAATTTACCTGTCCATCCATACTGAAGAGGTCTTGAAAACTACAGAAGCATTTCAAGTAGCTAAACAGCATCTGTGTCAGTACTGACACTAAAACCCTCTTGGAGTATCTTAAAAATGTGTAGCCACTGCCCACAACTTTCCAAAGAGGAGCAACAGTTGACCAAATGAGCCCTGAGCACCAATCCTCACCTCAACTTTGGCTACTTCAATTTCAGACATTCAGAATATCTATTTTATTTATCACAGCCCAAATCTATTCGGAATTCTGTCTCTGGCCACTTCTGAATGAGTTTTTAAATCTTCCTGGAAATACAAATGTACACGGGCTATCCATAAAAATGCTCAGTCTAAACCTTTGCTAAAAGTCTTTCTAATACTGTTTTTGTAGAGAGCAGCAAAATTTTTAATTCTTGCAATGGGTAATGGGGAACTTAAATAATGAAACGAATAATTTAAATAATCCCAGAAACTGTATACAACTTCCCAAAGATAAAGGGAAGAAAAGAAGTGAAAAGCAAAACGAGGGCAAGATGACAGAAAGGAGACACTACAGTCACACTCCAAGGAATACTTAAGCTCTAATTAAAAGTGATGTTAAAAATGCATTAGTCATTAGCAAACAAGGTCACAGGCCCAGCTGCCCAAAGCATGTGCACAGAAAATAAAAATCAGCAACAGGGATGTCAACAAAACCCTTCAATGTGGCCATTGGAGATTACTTGTATTGCTTTGTTACAGGCATTTATCTGAATCCAGTCCCTTCATCCTGATGGGAACCTCAGAGAGATTCAAGAAATGTCTTTTGCACTAATTTTAAACAAGATGTTTCAGCAAAAAATTATTCCATCAAAGCCCTTTGTATTTAAACACTGAAATGGAATCTGTTCTGTAGTCATTTGCACCAGTGACAGTCTTTGGCTGGCTGAGCACTGAGTTTCAAATAGTATTACTAAAAGAACTAGGTTAAGAGATGAGGCAAAGAAAGAAAAGTGCATTTTTAGCCAAGATAAATGCGAGGAACAACAAGCTCTGAAAGCAGAAGGAAGCCTGGCCAATACGAGAAATCGCTGAGTGTATTTTTGTAGACCAACTTAGGCATTGGTTCTTTCAAGGTATTTTTTTGTTCTATGAGTTTTCATGGCCCCATGGAGTAAAACCTTCCATGAAAGTTTTCATAGCTCCCTTTGTAGGGATAAAGATCTTACAGCAACTTTTCTATTTCCAAAAAGATAATCCCATATTCTTGATAGCCATACTCCTCCTGATGGGAAGGCTTTAATATGTATCATTTGCCACCATGTGCCATTCAGATGGAACAAATGCCTACATAACCAAACATCCTTCTACAGAAAATCTTTCAAGTGTTGTACTTAACCATTGTGACCCACAGCAAACACTGTCTTCTCCAGGAAAAAGAACTCTTCTATTTTTTCCACTTACCACCATCCCACTGATCTTCACAGTTCCTTTGCCTACTTTGCACTACTCTCACTAATTTGTTTTTAATCAATTACTAACCAAGTCAGAGGGGAAAATTGTAGTTTTGTTTTGCAGTATGATGAAAATGCTGGTTTTAATATCTCTTTATGGTAAGAAAAAGTGTTTGCTGTTTTAAAGTGCTAGGTTCAATCACAAAACTTTTAGTGCAGTTTTTTAATGTCTGCCTGCAAATCTGCCAGGATGAGGGTATCATCTGGTAAGGGTATTCAACTAAAGCCAATTAAGCCTTTACTTAAAATTTAGGTGAGATGAATAAATGCTGAAATCTGTAAAATTATTGAAATCCCAGCTGTTTGAAGCAACAATTGGATGAGCAGAAGCAGCTCAGCTAGGCAGAGCCTTTCCAGCCAGCTGGGCAGGCAGGTCAGCAGAAGTTAGAACTTTACAAGCTATTTCTGGTATCATGCCAGGAGGAAAATGGACCTGGCTCCTGCAAAACTAATGAGTTGAAGTATGGCTTTTGTTAGATCACTGAGTCCTCCAGAGACCTTAATTACAGAGGGACAGAGCTTCAGGATCAATTCTTGAGATTTCAGTTCACAGTGACAAAACTCCCTTTTTTAAATCCACTTGGTATTTCTTTTGCAAAAGCCAAGGGCAACTTGGGCTGACGAGTTCCCTGCAGTGCTGCAGTGAGAGGTGGAGCAGTGGCTGGGCTTAGTGAATGGTTCAGTTACTGAGGAACTTCCCTCAGACGGGAACATTCAACTACTTTAGGTGTCATTCAAAGTGAGGAATCTAAATGAATGCCCAGACCCTAAATCTGTCTGCAAACATCCTTCTCCTGGCCATGTGTACAGGCCATGCAACACAAACCCTTGAGCTGCTGCAGAATTCCAAAGCAGAAGCAGCCAAGATCTTTTCTTGGGCTCTGGAAATGCATCCCTATCTTTCCTCCTGTATTTCCAGACAGAAAGCCTGCTGCCCTACTTTTCCTGGTGTGTTTGCTGCAAGAATCCTTCGTCTCCAGCCTTACAGCACTACTAGGAGGAGCCAGGGAGTCTGAATGCTCAGCGTTTAGTGAGTTGCCCTTCCCACTCTTCCCAGGAAAGGCTAGGCAAGCGTGGCCTTCGATAAGTATAACCAGACAAGTAACACTAATTTAATCAGTTCCTAATGGGTATCATGTTGTGACATCATTAAAAACTGGAAACTGGGTGTAAAATGCAATCAAATCATAATTCTAATAGTTTAACTCTGACTTTCCAAAAGTTGTTTTGCAAGGCACGCAGCTGTGGCCATGTATTTCAAAAAGTCATTGGGACGGTCTTTCCTTTTTGGGGTTAGTTTTGCACTCACCTTCGTGAAGAATGTTTTGGTGCTTTATTAAAGGAGACAGTGACTGTTTTTGGGGCAGCATCTCACAAGAAGCCCTGATGCTTTTCTGCATCCATGCACATCTCTCACTGGCATGGCTGGGTGCAAAGAGAGCAGGGGATTCGTTCCAGGGAACAAATCCAAATCCTTGCAGGACAGCTCTGATCAGATAAACTACTTGAATATTTGCTCCTTCCCTCTTTGTCTTCCCAAATCAAGTCTTAGTTAAAGTTTGGAAGATCTGGATAAGATAGTAATTGTTCAGCTATTTGGCCAAAACACAACTATGGATGAGAGAAAACTCTGTGGGAAAGCATCTCTGAACTTGGAAGACACTGGGAAACTCTGGCAGTGCTATGGGAAAGCTCAGTCACTTGAGATTTCCAGACATGAGTTTAGATACACTTTAAAACACCAAGGGTGCAGCAGAGAAAGAGGTAGGACAGACTCAGACTGAACAGACTTAGTCAGGATCAAGGGGAACAACCTGGAAGTTCAGTAAAAGCCTGGGGAAAGTGAATTGCTGTGTGAACTGATGTTCAGGATTAGAAACAGGCAAATACTTGATTCAAACTGAGCAAACTTTAGCTAAGGCATCAGGAAAGGTGGGATAATAGGCCCAGTTTGGTTTAGAAAGAATTAAGATCAAAATTTCACTGAGACAGAGAGGAAAAAACCCAACACTTTTCCCTCAAATAACTTCTTCCTTAAAACACCTCACTTACAGGTAAGAATATTCAAGGCAACATAGATGAGTGTATTAGAAAGATGCTACCCAAGGTCACAAGCATGGGAAGAACATGAATAACTGACTGCAGAGTCTGAACCTAGAGTGACAGGACACAGGAGAACAGCTTCAAACTGACAGGGAGTAGGTTTAGATTGGATATGAAGAAAAAATCCTTCCCTGTGAGGGTGGGGAGGCCCTGGCACAGGGTGTCCAGAGAAGCTGTGGCTGCCCCATCCCTGGAAGTGTCCAAGGCCAGGTTGGATGGGGCTTGGAGCACCCTGGGACAGTGGAAGGTGTCCCCTCTGGGGCCCTCCCAAAGTTTCCCTGCTCCCAGCAATCTGCCTTTGGGAGCAGCTGGTGCTGCTCAGTGGCAGGGCAGTTATGTCCGCGGGTTGTTTTG
>NW_008238340.1:791152-833376 GCF_000691975.1 Corvus brachyrhynchos
GTGTCTGCCCCATCCCTGGAAGTGTCCAAGGCCAGGTTGGATGGGGCTTGGAGCACCCTGGGACAGTGGAAGGTGTCCCCTCTGGGGCCCTCCCAAAGTTTCCCTGCTCCCAGCAATCTGCCTTTGGGAGCAGCTGGTGCTGCTCAGTGGCAGGACTTTATGCCCTGGTGCTTGTTGGGAGACATGAACTGTGAGATGATCTCCTGCTAAAGCTGGATTAAGAGAGGCTTTGGGGTCTGGTGGGACATGTGGAGCAAGAGTCTGGATTCCCTAGACATGGCAGTCTTAACACTTTTATTTTGCCCCCCTGTGCCTTTCTCAAAATTACTGGCTCAAATACCAGGCTTATATGTCTTACATTTTGGGGGGTTCCAAAGCCACTTCAATTTATTTCTCATGTTGGAAGCAGTGCTATTTTAATGAAAAGAGCCAAAATCGAGATACTGAAGTGTTTGAAACACAGCGCATCACAACAGAATACTTCCAGGAATGGGCTGAAAATCACAGTTGCACAAAATGGGGCTTTAACTCCTTTATAGCAGCTTTATAACTGAGCAGCAAAATGAGAGGAAAATCAGTTTTCCTAAGGAGCTGGCACAGAATATTTAGCTGCTGAAAGGGCTTACTGTAGAAAACATATTTACCAGAGAGAAAATGAAGTCTGGAAGAGAACCAGCTCTGGGCTGAATGAATTTGAAAAGGCTCTTTCATTGCCTATGTAAGTTTAGTCTGTAAATCAAAATTATTAGGGGTTAATTTTTAAATTTTATTTCTTAACTGGGAGGAGGACCTGCTGCTAAAAGGAGCCAACATGGTTTTAATGGGCTTGTTTGTTGAAAGCATGCAATTACAGCCTGAGCATACTGCAGGCAGCACACAGACAATGGGAGCAGGAACCCTCCTGCCCTCCCAGCCACACACAGACACAAAGACTGCACTGAGAGCCACAGAGCTTTACCTTTCTGGAGCTTGGATGCATTGTCCTGTATCCAGCTGAAAAGATTGGCAAAGTCACAGTCACAGACCCAAGGGTTGCCCTCCAAGCGGATGGTCCGCAGGGAGGGCAGCGCTTCCAGGGCTGCCACGTTTAGGCTCTGTAAATTATTGTCATTCAATTCTAACACTTGGAGCTGGTCCAGGTTCTCAAAAGCAGCCTCATCCACATCCACCAGGTTATTGTTTCCAAGGCTCAATTTTATCAGTTTCTCTGCTGATTTGAATATCCCAGCATCTAGCTGTGTTAAATTATTGTAGCTTAAGTCTAAATACACCAGTTTGGTAGAACTGCTAAAAGTGCCCTCTTCTAAAGAGGTGAGGGAGTTATTCCTGAAGTCCAAATAGACTAGATCTCCATAAAATATAAAGAAGTCAGCTGGTATCGCCTGAATGTTGTTATCAGCTATAAGAAGTTTCCGTACATCCAATGGAAAGGGATTAGGAACGCTTGGGAGTCCTTGATCCCGGCAGTCTATGGTGTGGTAGTCCATACAGCTACAGACAGCAGGGCAAAGATGACCCCCGGGCAGGAAAAGCAGGCAGGCAAAGCCAGCAAAAGGCAGGAGGCAGGAAGGAAAGCATGGCAACATCGTCAAGGATCTGAAGGCTGTGATGAGCACCACTTCTAGGAGAAAGACATTTTGCTCAGCTGAGCAGGAGTGTCTGGTACTTGTGTGTGTGTGTGTGATTGTATCCAGGAGATCACGTATCATCACAGATCCGATAGCAGCAGTCTGGAGGGGGAGGGAGGAGAGAGGGAGGGAGGCAAATGTGAGGATTTACACTGTCAGAATATTATGATGCTGTACAGGGTGAGGAAAGAGATGATTGGGTACAAGGAGGATCTTTCAAAGGACTCCCTTGCTTTTGTGAGCTAAAAAAAGCCCAGAGCCTGTTTGAATATTTGCTGTATATTCCAGCAAAGGGGAAATCACACCTGATCCTGTGACTCTGACAGCAACAGCTTCTGCTTAAAAAGCCCTTCAGGTAAAAATCCCTGATGGGATCACTTAGTGTGTTTCTTAGCAGGACCCTCCATCAAGGTGACCAACAGCTATGGAAATGCAAGCGAGTGTCAAGCAGTGTCCTGCATGCCTGCTAAGGACAGTTTTCCCTTTTATTTGTAAAACAGGGAGGAGAAGCAGGGAGCCCAAAGACAAGGAACGCTGCTTTGTGCTGTTTCTGGATTCTTCAGCTGTTAGAGCAAGCTTGTTCACACTGTCTAAATATGACTCAGTATCTTTTAACCAAGAAGAATAACCTACAGCAGCAACAAGGAATATAGTCTCCAAAATGAGGGGCTTTTCCTTCCTGTTTTAATGACCCAAAAACCTACTTTCTACTACAGCACCAGTAATGTCTGTTGGGCCATATAAAAGTGCAAAATGTGGATCAAATCTTTAGCTGGTTAAAACTGAACCAGTTTTCTTCATTTTAAGGGGGTTGAAATATTTGACAGTCAATCTGCCTCTCTCCTGTGGGACAGCAGAAATGATTTTGCAACAAGGCATCTGTGTTTTCCTGACATCCTCAAACCCACACCTGCAAAGGCAAGTCCTCAGCCAGCTACACACTTAACTTTTAACTCCATCCCTCCCTCTTTGTGCCGGGTGTGTAAGCAGACAATGGGACTGGAGAACTGGGGTCACACCTATGGGCTGTGATGGAAGATTTTTCTAGAGACAGATGGTATTTGGGTGTGTGTATCCTGATGAGAAGAGCACAAACACCTTTGGCAAGCTCATTCTTAGATCAGAGAGAGGCCAGAAATCTTGATTTAAGGTCGTATTTCATAACTGAATTCAGAGTATCTTTCATCCAGAACAGGGGACAAAAATTTCCTTCTAAGACAGCCTTTCTTCCAAGATGCCTGTGCCTGAACTCAAACAGTGAAAGTAGTGTCACTCACCTCCCCTTTAGTACATACCTAGAAACACTGAACTGCTGGGAGGGAACAAAGAGGGAGCCACACTCTTCTCAATAGCACCACTGACAGAAAAGATGAGATGGGCACAGATTGAAAACCATCTGAACACAAGGAAACACTTCTCTTACTATGAGGGTGGCCAGGCTTCCCAGAAAGGTTGAATATCACCACAAAACCCAACTGGGGACAGCACTGGGCAAACTTGCTCTGATGCTGCTTGAGCAGGGGACTGAACAAGCTGATATCCAGAAGTCCCTTCCAACCTCAGCATTTCTCTGCACTGCTCTTGGGAAATGAGCATGCCAAAGTTTATACCTTTGAGCACCTCTCTCACATTTTGCAACACACCTTGTTTCTAATACATAGGTCTTTTAGCTAAACCACCTTGAGACAGCCTCTAGACCTCTCCCATAAAGTCACATCCTGCTCCAGGTGCCTTTCATGTCTTAAATTACTTTGAAAACACCACCCAGAAAGAAATGGGCACAGCTGCCTCTATAAATCACCAGGGCAAAGCCCAAATAAATTCCTGAGGTGATTATTTAAAATATTTACCTTTAAATTACAGAGGAAGTGGCAGTTGACAGGCTACCTCCAATTAGAAAAACCCAAACATGCAAAATAACTCTTGTGGTCAGGATTCATTGAACTGGCATCAACAAGTAACTGCAACTGGTATTTCTCATGCAGAACTGATGCTTTTTAAACTCTTAAGGCTGTATCCTACAAACAATTGCTCCTGCTGCAATCTACTGGTTTTCTGCCCCTAACTTAACTAAGGCTTTAGGTCAGAGATAAAGATGTTTCTAACACAGGAAAATAGAACTGATTTGATATCTTTAGCAATGTAATTTTATACTGAGAGATTCAGCTTTCTATTAAGAGCAGGTATTTGTTCACAGGATTTAAGGGTCTCTGTGGTTCCTCCTCTGCAGACTCCCCTTTTTCTATCAAGTGCACAGAATCAGGATGTGACATTTTCATTTCCAAGATGCCTCAGCCTTCACAGATGGGAGACTACAGACAATAAGGCATAATTTGTGAAAGTTCCAAGAACATGTTAGTGGCAGGGGTAGGAAGAGGACTCAGCTTCCCTAAGAATTCCACCAGCCCTTGCTAAAACTACCACTCCTTTCTGTACAGAACAGACCTTCCTTTTGCTCAGCTGCTCACCTGTATCCCTTACCTGCTACCCCTGTACGCAGCCACGCCCTCACAGCGTATTCTGCACACTCGTTTGCAGTTGGCAATGTCTGCACAGAGCATGTGGAGCTCTCCCGGCTGAGATCTTTGTGAAGGGGTTGGCAGGAGATGAGGGATTACTATCAGGCTCTGGATATTTTGGGATAGGTATCCCATAGGTTTGTGAAGCATCAGCCCTGCTCCCACAGCACCCAGGGAAACAGAATTTCTCTGCCGATGTGTGACAGCTCTGATCTTCTGCTGCACAAGCCCAGCTGCAGTGCCTGCCATGGGCTGATGCCTTTCTATGCTGTCTTTGATGTCACAGACTTTCTTCCTGACCCATCTTTCTCTGTGTAACATTTCCTGTCTAATTTTGTCTTTTTTAGCTTCTGCTTATTTCTGTTTCTCAGCTGTTTCCCTCACAGCACAGAAATTCTCTTGAATCTTTTTGAAGCTTCATTCACTTGCCAAACATTTTGTGCAGTTTTGACTGGCAGGAAGAAGGCAAAGCTTTCTATCTAAAAAATATTAAAGCTTTACTTTTTAAAATCGTGTATTTGCATCAGTCAGTGACAGTAACCTGGGGGTTTGGCTGTGATGTGCTGAGTACACAGCACCCTCTTGTGCCCTCGGACACTGGGCAGCCACAGCTGCTCTGCTCTCTTCTGGTGAACTGTTAGCAAGTTTTACCATATTTCTACAGTTTGCCTGTCAGGTTCCCTTCTTCCTCTTTCTATTAAAGAAACCCCAATCAGACTGTATAAGAAAATAAAATACAAAAATCAGGTGGTGCTCTTATGTGCTTCAACTGACACTGTGGTAAAAGTCAAAATTGCTCCAGTGAGTAGTCTCAGAAATAAAGGTTTTTTATAATCTGCGCTTCTTCAGTACTCCCAAGCAAAGGCCCACAGCTATTCCACCTTTTTTTTTGTACTTCCAGTACTAGATTTAAGTTCATACAGGTTTGAAAAAGCACAAACTTCCCAATTAGAAATTGATATCCAACAAAAAACCCAAATATTCTTCCACACAGGTGGGATCCCACATTGATTGAATTTCGGCTGTCAGCTGATTTATCTGTGATTCTGCCTTCCAGGCTCCCCTAATAGGACAGGATGGGTTTGAACAACATGCTGGTAAATCAGGGTAACAATTCCAGTTCCAGTTCTAACTGTAGAGGATTTTGTTTCAAATCCTTCTGTGGAGAACAAAGAAGGAAAACCAATTTCTCTCCACACCTCCCAGTAGCAGAAGTTGGATAAGCACGACAGTAGGCAGGCTTTGGACTAAAAACAATGATGTGGATTTCCATTTTTTAATCTTTTATTCAGGATATTACCAGGGGAAACCTTGAAAATAAAAGGCAGTGACAAGCCACACTGGTCCTGGATCCTGAGTGTGCTCGCAGTGATACAATACTGTATCATGTCAAGCAGTAAGAAACTAAGAGGAGAAACATTTGCTTCTGACAGAGTTTCCATCTTTCCCTTGGTAACTTCCAGCACTCCTCTTAAAAGTTCTCAAAACTTCCCCAAATAATTTGAGTAAAGGAGTTGAAAAGAAAGAGCAATGACCGTGCAGACACACGTGAAGGATTCGGATCTCAGCCAGTAAATCCTTCCTTACAAGAGACTCAGACTGAAAACTGTCCATCCTCATGCACATTTTTGAGCAGCTAATTGAGCATATTTTTCCATGAAGGAAGTTATTATTCCAGGCTTATGCTTCATTGAGTTAAGGCACATGTCATGGCCAGGCTGCAGTACCAGGTGCACAGAATGATGACAAAGGGTTTTCCTCATTATCAGACATCACAAGGTGTCCTGGGCACCACTGCTTGAGCCTGAGTGACCAACAGCATTGTGAATCAATTCAGCAAGCTCTGAAACCAATTGCTAAGCAGCATCTCTGAACAGAAATCCCATTTTTATTCATGTCTTTGCCATTTTGTCTTTAGTGTTGTTTTTTTTTAATTTTGAGAAATAATTTCGCCTGCTCTGACTGGGCAGTTTTATGAATGCAGCCTAGGAGTAACTCCGGGCTGTTTCCCCTCTGATCTTACATATAAAAAGAACCAAAAAAGCAAAAGTCTTAAAATTTATGAGATGATAGAAACTGTGAGCTGAAGCTTTGTGTTACACCTGCCCAGTCCTTCTCTGCTCCTGCTGCTGTTGCTGTGCCACTGGGAGGGAAATTGCATCAAAATTAATCAACATAGCAGCAGCAATGATTGAATCTGAAAACTTTAGACACTGCAGTTCAGCAGCCAAACGAGACCAGCCTAAACCCATCAAAAGACTTCCATCATCTGCCCCAGACAGCGTGGCTTACACAGACGTGGTCACTCCCTTATCGCAGAGCATTTACAGTCACTAAATGCAGTCACGAGAGATGGAAGAGTGTGAATTATATTTCCTTTTTCCCTCAGAAATGAGTTTGTATCCAGCTGCTTGCCCTCTGTATAGTTCATGCACTGGTCCACAATTACCAGAGCTTTAAGCAAATTAAAGGCAACTAAAAGTCCTCCGAAGATGCTGACAGAGATATGCTCACATTTACCCACTGCTACTGATGTATGTAATGAAAGGAAAGGTGACATCAGGATTCCTCTCAAATCACAGAATCACAGAATAATCTAGGTTGGAAAAGACCTCTGAGGTCATATTCATTTGGTCAGGTTTACCAGTGGGTCTGTCAAGATCTGAAAAACCTCATGGACATCAGAGATCCAAGATTTTCTAAAAGCTCAAGAATGTCTATAATAAAATTTACATAAGAAATCCAACACAGGATTTGTTGAGGAAAATTTATGAAAGTCAGTGGCTTTAAAGCAGCAGCTGGAGCTGAACACAATGTTCATATCTGAAACTTGTTTCAACCTGCACCTTTTTCAAGCAGTGAAGCTGAAGAGAGAAGGAAGTTTGAGCAAATTCTCAACACCTCAAGACACCACAAAACTTAACCCAGCTCTGATGCAAAGTTTAATAGACTGGATATTTAACCCATGATTG
Organism: Corvus brachyrhynchos; assembly: GCF_000691975.1. Taxonomy (NCBI): domain Eukaryota; kingdom Metazoa; phylum Chordata; class Aves; order Passeriformes; family Corvidae; genus Corvus; species Corvus brachyrhynchos. The sequence goes on from NW_008238340.1 coordinate 798,272, forward strand.
CCATCATAAACATGGTCTATTTGCTTCAAAAGGCAAGAAACTCATAACCCTCGGGAATTGCCTTCCTCCTGATCCTTCTCTCCAGCCCTTCTGGAGGGAACAACTGCTGAACACCCACCAGAGCACTCAGAAGCTGAGCATAGGGCAGAGCATCACAAAGGAGAAAGTCCCAGTGGAAAGGAGGCAAGTTCTCCTTTGCTGTTAGGAAGGAAGAACAGAAATTATTTTGAAACGTCTGCAAACCAAGTTTGTATTCTTTCAGGAGGAAGTGTGTAGTTTTAATTTGTCTTCTGTGCCACCTAGAAAACCTTTCTAGGGGAGTTCGCTCTGTTCTAAGGAACAGCAAATGGATTTACAGCAATTAAAGCAGTTGACAAATAATGTTTATAAAAATGCCACATGAACATTGTCTGAGTATAAAGCCACTCCAGATCATGAGGTCTGTATGATACACCAGAGACTGTAAAAAACTGCAAAACCCAAAAAACCCGCAAACAAACCCCTCAACAACTAAAAGAACTGCAAAACAAACCAAAAAGGAGCTCAAATTATTTTTTTAATTAACACTGTAACATTGATGGGCTAAATTTTAGACCAAAGTGGATGGTGCACTTGAGAGGATTTTATGCAAATTAACACCAAACATACACCCAGCAAGAAAAGTCCTATTTACAAAGGCATGGATTTAATTGGAGGTCAAGGTCTTTTAGTGATTCCTCAGTCTGCTTTAATAAGGGAATTTCACAAAGACATTCTGTGAAATGTCTGCTGTGGCTGTATTTATTTAACTTATATGTGGTATAAGCCATTCATAACAGGAGTTGAAAAACAGGCTGGATCTTCTAAATCTTTTTTGTAATGCAGAGAAAATAAGCCCAAGACAGTCATTAGTACTTCCTTCCCTTCTCCCTTATTGATTGGTGCTGCCTAAACTCTATGGATTTAAATACAGAGAAAGCATGTTTGTGTCAGTGAGAATTCCAAGCATCAGCTGAGAGGCAGAAATAATGGAAATAATAATTTCACCCTTCTCTGTTGCTCTTTACCATAAAAATACTTAATGAAAAATATAATTAAGTTCTTAAAAGATCAGACTACTTTCGAAATAGGATTGAAAACTGCCCTTTAAAGTGCATCTCACACTCATTAAATTATGTGCACCATTCCCAAAAGTGCACATCTCCATACTTTACAGGTTAATTCTGGACAACTGGATTTCTGCAAAATAATTACTGCACAAAAATGCATCCATCTTTGCACTGGAACCATAGATCACTCAGGAATACAAAGGGACAACCAACAGTAGATTAGGACTTGAGGCAAGATGAGGAACACGAGATTTGGCACCCTATTCAAATGGAAGTAAAGTGACAGGATGAGAGTGTGCAAACGTGTATTTGTGTGTATGTGGCCATGGGCCCTTGCACTTGAACTTCAGAGCTCTTTCTGTGGGCAGATCTGTCATCCTTTTTAATCCTACATGAAATAAATCAAATTCCCACTCTAAAGTCAAGAACTCCCATGTTCTTTTATACTACATGAAGAACAAGCCCAAAGGAAACGATGACAGAGATCCTTGAACCAATGGGATGAAATCCCCTGGTGCAAAGGACTTGTTTCTACCTTTGAAGTATAAAGTAAATGTTGAAAACGCCCCCTGCACTTTACTGTATGCAAAAAAAAGGTCTTCAAGATGACAAAAACTCGTTATAGTTACCATATATATAACTGAGGCATCCACAGTCCTGTTCACGGCAGATGATCCTGGTTGTTCACTTATCTTCACTCTAAAAAGATCTTTCTATCCTCTTAAAAGTTTCTCTGGCTGTGCAGAAGTTGAGTGTCCCTCGGGGAATGCAGCAGACTTTGACTTGATGCCTTCTGACATCTCACTCGCCCTGTTAATAAGCTGGGTGAGATGTCAGGTGGAATCTCATCAGCGAGAGCAGCAATGCCTGAAGGAGCTGTGTGGAGCCCCACCATGCTGCCTCTGGAGCTGCTTTTCACAAACATCTTGGTAACTAATGCTAATTATTACCATGAGTAGCTTTCATAATTGCCTCAGAAACCACTCACCTCACTGGCAACAGACTGGGGGGACTTCTCTGGTACTTGGTGATATAAAAATAACCTCCTGAATTTTATTGTAGTCCCACTTGGAGTGGTGCGAGGTGCTCTGACAGAGGATTTTTCAGCCTGTGTGGTGGTACTACAGTGACACATAGTAGTTTAAATACTGGAACTTCAGCAGGCCCCTTGGTATGGGGAGGTAGAGGAGCCTTAGCACCCAGGAGCTGTCCCACAGTGCCCTGTGCCTGTTTTATGGCTGTAGTTAATGTCCGGATAAACTCCTTCATATGTCTGCTTATACTGTCTCCTACCGTTCTGGGGTCTGCCTCATTTCAAAGATACTAAAGCTGAGTATCACCAAAAGAAGGCAAAAGACAGAATTTCCTCCCTGGGGAATGTTAGTGAAGTTGATGGGCACTGTGCATTGTTGTTCTCAGGCATCACAACCTGAGATGGCCCTACATAATTTTCTTTTTTTCTTTAGTAGCATCAAAAAAAAATCCATCTCACAAGAAAGGAATAAGTGAAGTCTCTTAAATCTCAAATTTGAAGGGAACATAGAAGAAAAAGTAAGTTTGCTTCAGGCTCTTGTAAATTTTTCAGGAAGTTAATGGCACAAAAAAGGAATATGGTAAAAATATCGTCCACGTGGTAACATGTAGAATGCACTCTCCATTTTCTCAGGCAGTGCTACAAGCAAAAAGATGTTTTTAGGGATTGTGGAATGGCTGCAGACTAAAAATAGAAAAACCAAAAATGTCTAACAAAATACATTCAGTAAAAAAATAAAATTAAAAATTACTTTTAGTTGTATTGTTACTCTTGGGTCCCTAAAGGTAGGACCTTTCCTTTCACCAAAATGACATAAGAAGTCACCTATTATCCAGAAGAGCAACTTTCCTCTGGCTACTATCCCCATCAGGTATTACATGCTATTCCATGGGATGGTCAGAGGAACAGAGTTAAAAATTGTCCCAATAAGAAGTGTTTAATGTCCGGTTTTTGAGTAAGATGAATCAGTCACTTGTGATGCTAAAAAAAATTCATCCAATAAAGGATTAGTTAATGCAAAATATTCAAGAAAGCCCTAATGATTTTTAGTTTGTTTTTAGACTTGTCACTTTTCAGAAAATCCAGTTTACTTCAATATTGTCACCGATAAGGTGGCACCGGGTATCACTCAGACCAGACACCTTATTGTTCCTTTTCAAAGCCCTCTCTGGTCCTGTGGCATATCATTATTCCCTGCAGTGACAGGGGCCAAAGCAGGAGGAGGCAGGGGCACCAGTGAGCTAAGAATTTCTGGTGAGCTCTTGGGAAGACTTATGTGCACATAGCTTTATGCAACATAAATGTTCTATACATTAATGAAGTACAAATCAAACTCCGTGGATACACATTCTGAGGTAAAAAAATCCACTCAAAGCCAGAGTTTAACTTACACTTAGAGTGTAATACCTGGGGGACTCGGTTTCCCCTTTGTTAAACAGGGGAAGGAGTAAAACTGCTCTCAGACTTATGGGCCATTATACAAGATATTTAGATCTAAGTCCCTCATTTTAGGAGTGATCTTGTTTGCTATGAAAGATGCTGAATTATCTGTAGTGCTCGCAGGCGATTAAAATTGTTAATACCCTTTGTACTTGGTGTACAGCTGCCTACGCCTACAAATCCATGAATCACGGTCCTCTAATTCAGTTTCCTGCAGTGAAAGCAAGATATTATTAACATTCCAATAAAGAAAAACCCTCTTAATTCACTGCTTATATTTAATGAATTGATTTACAGAATAGAGACAGTGTTGGCACTGAAGAGAGAATCTGCAATACTTATTTCCACTCCTATCTACTGTATAAGGTTGGGAAAGTCACCAGAGTGCTCAGCACCTCAGTTTCCCCACCATTTCATATGGAAATAACTCGAAGCAGCAACAGGGTGGAGCTTTAAAGTTAAATGATATTCACTGCAAAAGCTTTCAGCATTTCCATGTTAAAAGGCCCTGGCTTTTAAATATTTATTTTTTAACAACACAATAGTGCCTTGATCTGAAGACGTGTGTAGATGGCTTGGGGCTATTCAAGTGCTGAGCAGGCCTCCAAGAGTGAAGCTATCTCCTTCTCCTTTGTGTCCCAGGATTAGTTTATGCAAGACAGATCTTGCAAATACAGAGCAAAGCATAAAACATTCATTCCCTAATTTAAAGCATGAATTAACTTACCCCTTAGATAGGAAAATCCTGCATTTAAACTGCCTTGCCTTGTCTCCCCGGACTGACAAGCTGCTGTCACACAAAGTGATCCCAGGCAGTGGTTTGAGTGATGCAAAGATAAAGTCTGTCTTTGTGAACTCCTTTGAATCGTATTCCTCGAGGTCCACTTTCTGCTCACAGACTGGCACTACCCATTCTCAAGTCATCATTTCATTTTATCCAGACATAAATGACTTATAGTGCAGTCCAGAGAAAAATCAAACTCTGAATCTGGTCATTGTTTTCACCATGATGAAAATTCATTAAATTTTTTGGTGTCCTCTGTTATTCTTGTTCCCCTTGCTATGACACTTATTCACTTTATTTTTCAGGAAAACAGTGCAATATTATAAACATTTGGCAGAAATGTTTGTAAAGCCATGCTCTTAGTCTAGTATTTCTCCTAGACAAAGCATTTGCAGTGGCAGCTGAGACCCTTTGTAAAACTCACTGGTATAGAATTTCATTTTAAGAGATTGCAGTACATGATTCAGCGACACGTCAGTGCAATAATATGTGAATGAATCCAGACTTTGCAAAATTGCTGAAACATCCATGATCTCTGCCCTGATTTCAATGCTCGGATTCATTTTCAGTGGTGTGCTTTGCTCCTTAATAAAATTCCCCGGATTGCTGCTCCCTGTTGATGTGGTTGCCAGTCAGAAGGTGAGTTGGGGTCACAATGACTGTCGCTTGAGACAGCTCCTGGTTTCTCTGCTGAGATCACTCTGCCTTGTTTCTCTTACCAAACCATGCATTTCCATCCCCATCTGGACACGTAGCTGGGGTGGAAAACAATGCTGCTGCTTGAAGATGTGGCAAAAAAATTGCAGCTCAAACCTTACTTGTCTGGAGCATATTTCTCGGCTCAAATTCCTCACTGGGATTAGGGAAGCAGTGGAATCCAGCCCTGCACTGAGGGAATTTCATCCCAGCCAGGACCTGTGAACATCTTACTCCCTCTCGTGGCCGCAGGTACTGTGGAATTTTGTTTATTCACTTACAGTTTGCAGATAAATCCTAGTTACAGTCAGGAAGGGCCACTGGAAAACACCACTCTGCATTTGCTCCTTCCCCACATTCCTGCGTCTCCATCCCCACATGGACCTGCTTTTCTGTCTCTCCCTTCCCTCCGCCATTTGAAACACAGCTATTCTTTCCACCAGCCTTTGTTCATTTGTGCACTTCCTCCAGGAAGCTGCTTATTCTTGAGAACATGCTTTGTACACAGAAAGGGAAAGAAATCACATTGTTTTATACGTGATTCCTCCCTAAAATCAGAGTTGAAATGGGAGTTTTTTCATGGAACTTCATGCCGGTAGTATTTGTCATTTATTCATCCATGTGCATTTCATTTCTTCTCAAGGACTCAAGAGTTCATTCAAAGAGACAATTAGTCATTTAATGAAGAACTGGCTGTGCCCTTATGCAGTGTGTGCCTTAGTCCCTCTCCCTGTAAAACCAGGCAAGTCCTGCCACACCTTGAAGGTGCCCAGACAGCTCCTGGCTGGCTGTTAGGACACGGCATGGCTTCAAATAGTCCAGGGACTGTCCCAGGTTCTGCTGAAATTCCCAGCAGGTGTGATCTCAGTCCCCTTGTCAGGATTTCAACATCTCTTGCTGAATTTCCAGCACACTATGACAATGTGTATTTAAAGAAATTAGGGCATGTAAATTCATACTGACAGGCATTTGCTTTATCTGTATAAGCTCACTATCAAAGCAGTGAAAGCCTCTGAAAATATTAGCAAACTCATAGGACCATTCTGCAATAAATGAGACGGAGTACACAGTCTGTGTGTTTTTCTCCCTTCTGGCTCCATTGCTGTGTTGCTTTCCTTATATAACTGTTCTAGTTAAAAAACACTCCTGACCTAAGAAAACCTGCATCAACCTTATAATTTTTTGTTAAATACATGGTGGTCAGTGTCAGGTTTAAAAGTAGTAAAGAGTGGGCATTCCATATTTAACTCTGAGTCACTCCATTGTATGTCACGTAGAGACAGCTGCTGGCAGACTTTGAGAAGACTTTTTCTGGGTAAAGTACTCACTGACAGAAATCCCAGCTCCAGGGTGTCCTGAGGAACATGTCCACTCCCTACAATCAGCTCTTAACCTGTTGAGCTCCATGAAACTCATGTTTCCAGAACTGTGTCCCCTGAGAATTTCTCTGTACCTGGAGAGAGCCTCATTGAGGAAGCAGCTGAAAGCTCTGCTCCACAACAACCAGCACTCATACCCTCTCAAGAAAGGCACTGCAGACTATCTACCAAATGCCTCCTACTCCCCTGACACCTGTGTTTTGCTTCAGGTGGGCAATGGTGTTACCTTAAATAAAAAATATAATTCAGGTTTTTGTGTTAAACAGCCCAAATTCATCTGCTTCTAATGAAAAACCTTAAAATATGAGCAAAATCCGCTTTCAACTTCGAAACGTCAACATCAGATGACAGACTTTGAAATATCATACAGAAATCTTGACATTTTACATAGATCAACTTGCTCTACATAAAACTACTGTGCAGCCCTCTGTGCCCTTTCCCTCTCCCAGCACATCATAACTGGTTCTTTTCAGGACTGACTAAAATGCCATCATGGAGAACAGCAACTTGTACGAAGAACATCTGCCCATAAATCTCAAATGAAACTATTTAAAGTGTGGAGACTTGCTTCTTTTTCTTCAAAGACATTTATTCTGAGAGTCAATTCAATACATCTATATTTCCTGGCTAGGATGGCACCTAGCTGCCTCAGAATTTCTCTCTTTCCATCAGCCTCCTGTACAGCCTGGAGGCACAGACTCAGTATTGCCCATTTCTCAGATCCTAAAATATTTTTGGTTGCCTTTATGCCCCATAGATTGGAGGGCTGGTTTGTGAACACTGGTATATATTGATTTTGGTGAAACTTATTTATATCAGCTGAAAATGCAGCCCCATCTCTAAAACTGACTGACAAGTATCATTACTATTCTAGCTTAAGGACTCCAACCTCAAGCATTGTTGCAATTTTCTCATTCACAATCTCTCTTCTCCACATCTGACAGCTTGGGCTGCTCACAGCTCTGTGCATTTATTATACTGTCAGGAGCACAGATGGTCAAGGAACAGGCTTTGATTTACAGCTGCTTATCTTAAAAAAGCTGCACAATACGCATATTTGAGTTTGTCAATACTGAGGCCAATCCCTTCCTATAGGACACATTTTACATTTTGTTCTTTTATTAACAAGTCTGACTTCACAAGTGGTCTCCCTGTCAGTCAGGAAAGGCTGCCTGAAACACAGACAGGGTGAAAGCAGCACCTTCCAGTTCTCCCATTCCCTGACGCCTGCCCAATGAAAAGTGTCAGGATTGCCATTTTAGCAGCTAGAGGCTACTAGGTGTTCTCATCTCTTGCATTCCAGAAATCAGAAACTAAACCCACAGTGACTCAAACCCAAAAGCTACGACCAAGTGACACAGCTTTAAGAACTGCACAAATCAGTGACAGGATTTGATGTCTAACAATTTGGGAACAAGAGAAGGTAAAAGCCATTCCTGAAGGCAAGGATCTGTAGTTCTGCAAAAGCCATCTGCAATCCCACACAGCACAACCTGCTGGAAGATCACCTCACAGGAAAGCAAAGTTGCCTTATGGAAAGCAGATAACAAAAATTGGAGCTATCATCTGGGGAGTCCTCCTCTTTCAAGTAATTGAGCTTTTCTTCAGACTGAATTGGGTGTTTCTGTATTTCAGTACCTGCCAAAAGGGGTGGGTTTGGCTGCAAAAGGAAAACAGGAAATGGCTTGAAAATTAATAAAGATTGCAGAAAACAGCTTTTATGCTTCTGACCAAATATTGCAGGGCCCACAGCTGCCCCCAGGGTACAGAAACAGGAAATTTGGCTACAGAAAGAGACAGTATTTTTTTGAGTTACAGAGCACATTTGTAAAGGATGTCATCAAATGGAATGCTTAATTTACACTTTTCAAGTATTTTTACTGAAAGAGTAGGAATGGAAAATATGAGTTTACTTTCTATGGATTGGAGATGTTGTAAGCTAGGATTTCACTTGTCTGGTGATGATGGATGAGATGGTTCCACGGAAATAGAATTTTAGCAGCACATGGAGCTGCACATTCATGAAAAATTCTGTAATAAGTCATGCAGAAGCCAGGACATTCAAATGTGTCCCCATGCTACAACCCCTGCCTGCTTGTGAGATTTGTGGGACTGTAGAGGAGTAACTGGGATATTCCTCTGTAGAAAGACGAGATATTTGTGTGCCCTTCCTAGTGTGTGTTTAGAGAGAATTCATCCTTGTGTGTAACTTTGGTCTACATGGTGGACATTAAACCGAGTGTGGATGATCATGTTCCCATCTTACGGGTTATTTACATGAAGTCAAAGCCCTTTTATGATGGGGGAAATCTCTGATTGAGTTCAACCTCTGGGTTCATACAGCAACACTGACTGAGTCAGGGGAAAACATCCTCCCACACAGCTTTGCCCGTGAGGCAGAACGCGTTGCAGGATACAGTCACCACTTCTCTACTCCCCCAGCTCTGGTTCATTCCTTGCTCTCACTGAACCAGAGGCAGTCTAAGCCTCTCACAAGACTCTGCAAACCACTGATACAATGAGACGGAAAGAATGGATTATGAAATGAAAACATAAGTGCTGTGTGTACTCAAGACCCTTTCCACCTCCTCCCCTAAACCACGGGGATTAAAAACACAGACCTGCCTGGAAAAAAAAAAGAAAGAGTGACCCATGCACTCATATCCTGGCAATTTGTGGGAATTGCCATAACACGCCCAGACCAAGTTACAACATCCCTGCGTAGACCTAACACACATTTCATGACAGCATTGGAGCACGTGTGCAGATCCACTGTCAGGCAGCACAGACACACAGCTATGTGCTCACTCCTGTTCTGACACAGGCACAGGACTAAGTGCCACTTTAAATGCAGATGAATTGTTAAATCAGAACCTGTGAATAACTCCTTTGTGGTCGCAGAACCTATTGGCTTAACAGAATTACAAACCAGTGAACCACCGTTTCATTAAACCCCCCTAATTTGATACAGTTCAGGGAAAACTGCTCCCTCATTTCCCTGGATCCAGCCCCTCTCCCAAGGGTATATTGGCTCCTCTGAAAGAATTTTGTTGATGTTTTCAATCAGAGGGCTCAGCAGTATCTCCCAGCCTTAATCTCCTTACGCAGCAACATGGTGTCCCCATGAAGGCAAGTTCCTGCCCCTGCTGTCCTTCAGGAAAAATTCCATCCCAAGATGACAATTACTAAAACATTTCTAGCTTTTGCTCTAACTTATTTTGCATCTGTGGGCACATTTCTTGCCCTTTGTTACACCATGATACCGTGACAGAAGCTGATTTTATTAAGTTCTTCATAGTTCAAAAAATTTCTCTAAGGAGTTTTCCTTTCAGGAACAGGCTTGAGCAGGAGAAATATGCTGGTATAGAAGAAACTATTCCATATTGGGAAGAATAATAAAAGTGTTAAAAAGTGTTGGAGTAGCCACTGGAACCTGGATATCTCCAGTTCCTGAAAGCTCAAGTGCCTCAACACTATACCCAGAATATAGCACAGTTTAAAGGGAGAATTTATTTAGTTCAGCAAAAAGCTTCTCCTTTAGAAAGACTTATTCCTAAACATGACACAAATTTGTTTATATGAATAATCATAGAAGTAAAAGGTCTTCTGAATACTTTTGAAAATTGAATGAAATTCTAAAAACCCCTTTTTGCTCCTGTTGAGAATTTGTTAACATTTAAAAGTCACTGTCTGTTCCGGTTTGTCTTTCATACTGTACTGCATTAATTTTTTGTTCTGAAGATACATACGGGATTCCAAACATTCCATCCTGATAAGGTAAAAAAGTATTTGTTTCAATCTTTCAAAATAAGTTCCATTAAAACTGCCATACACCCCTAGCAAGCTTCAGTTTCCTATGAGGAACGTTTCCCCAATAAACAAACATTCTTTTAAATAAATTTCAAGCAGAGTTATGAAGAAATAATTAATCCCAGATTTTAAGATGCTGAAAGTTAGTACATGGCAATATTTATTTTGCTGTTTCCCTGAAGACCATCAGCCAACACTGCCTGTTGTTTCTTTGCATTGGCACCAACTGTTCTCATCCTACATTCCTTTTCATCACAAAGGACACAATTATAGCACCATAATTGATAGCTAACAAATTCCTTTGGCACCTATCACTTCCAGAAGGAAAGAAAATCCCTATGGAGGTGCTGCATTACCCATCTGCAGCCCTTTTTACATCACTGCTTATGTTTAGACTTGCTTTGGGCCTTTGTACCACCAAGTGTTGTGGGGTCTTTAATGACCGCTCTGACTCACATTCCCTGAGCAAAACAATCCAGCCCTGGTTTAGGGGTTTCTTTTTTTGTTTGGTTGTGGGGGGGGTTGTGTGTGTGTGTATATTTAGAAAAAGACAAAACCTCTGCCACAAGTCTGCTCCGCTCCTCTGGCAGAGGTTATTCTACAACTGTGGGCAGAAAGGAAGTAAATCTATGCTGCTGCTGTGCTGGAGCCTGATGTCCTGGCACTGCAGAAGCTGAGGAAGAAGGTTCCACATTCCCTCACTCAGCTCTGTCACTGGGACACTTAGTTCATACATGAGCCCTGGTTAAAACTCACTACACTCTTAAATAGATGTAAATCAGTAGATTATCGCTTGCCCAAGATGAGGAAAGATTCAGAAAAGGATTGATATAAGCCATTGCTCCCCAAGTCCTGCTCAGCCCCAGTTCGTGTCTCACAACCATTCTTGGTGAGCAGAAGTGTCTCTTACACATGGTGGTATCCAACCTCACACTCCTGCTCTGCAAAGCTGGTGCCCAGAAACACAGACAAGGAAAAAGTATTGAGTCTTGAACATCATAGGGGCTGCACTCCTAATATTGCACTTGAAAAGGAAAAATCCTCTCTCTGAAGGGTGGTATCAGCTCTCCAAGGCCAGTGAGCCTGTAGGCAGAGAGAAGCAGTTGAGCACAGCCAGGATGTCACTTGAGGACACAAGCTGAGAGACACAGGAAAATTCAGACAGTATTTACTGAAGAATTAAATAGCCTGTCCTTAGAACTATTTCAGTATCCCTAAATGCACATTCAGTACCATACTTGCTTAGGTAAAAATGGGGGCTCACTTTGAAATAAAAAAGCCTTCAGTTCACTGCTGGAAATAACAAGAAAACTGTCCTTAGTGTTGTTTCTTAACGATTTTTTAAAGGCAGTTTGCAGAAGGGAGGGAACAACTCGCTTTGCCTAAATTCCTTTTCCCCCTTTGCTAAATAAAAGTCTTCTGAAAGCTACAACAGCTCCTGTAACTTTAAACCTGAGCTGAGATCATAATTTTGGTCCTGACCAAACAGCGTGGGGAGGGCGGGCCTGGCTGCTTGTTGAGGACCACCTTAGGCTGCTCCCACCCCTTGGCTAAAGAAAATAATTCTGACTCCACTCAGTTTTCTTTAACTGTTCAGTTATCATCTGAGAAAACTTTGCTCTTTTCACTAGAGCAGCTAAAGGAATATTTGGAATACCAAAGTATTTTTTGCAGTGATTTCTTTTTATCATCTCAATTCTCCACTACCTCTAAAAAAATTAATCAGAATTTGGATCCGTCTGGTTTCAGGATTGGAAAGTGACTCTGTAAGCAGATCAAAGATGTTTGTTAAAGTTCCGTTCTTCATCTTCATCCTCGGGAGCGTGTCTTTTGTAGCACTTGCTCAAGAAGGTAAGGAGAAAGTTTGGTTACAATTATTTCCAGTCATTTCCTGTAATTTAACAGTTTCTGTGCTCTCTCATAGGCTACATAGCTACTCTGTCCTGTTTGTAAAACTTCTTTTGAAATTCTTAAGCTGCAACTGGGCATCTACTACAGCTGTGATCTGGAAAGAAACACAGTAAAAGTTTTCGATGGGCTGAGTTAGACTGTATTAGGAAAGAATTTTCTGTGTGTCTGTAAGGGAGGGAGAGGGATATGGGCAGGCAGGGAAGGCACTCCCTCCACAGCCCTTGGAAATGGCTTCAGTCTCACTGGAACACACACAGCGGACTCTGCAAGCAATAATTTAGTTTAACTGACACTTAGGGGTATAACTCTATGAAAGTAACTTGTAAATCTTTTCAGTCAGGAGTTTAACTTCTGTGCTTAGAGGCATTACAGACGCTCCCAATTTGAGCCTTATGCCAGGCTTTGCTAAGCCTAACTTAGCCATAAGCAATATAGACAATGAGGGAAACTAAACTAGGGGCAATTATTGCCAAAGACAGATTTGAGAAGTGTTATGTACCAAAAAGTTTAATCTGGAAAGTCATTTATTTTTAATTTTATAAGAAAGATCCAATATACACTTTTAGGTAAAATAGAAGTTTAAGTCCTTTTACAGCTAAAGGAGGAGAGTCTGATTTGTTAACAGTAAATCAGAAATACCCTGGCCATTACTTGATTCCAGGCATGCCACTTTGAAACTCAGTCTTTCTGAGCAGTATTTGACTCATGGTGAATGAATTGGCCATGAGGCAATGTGGTTTACAGATGCCATTGCCATGGAATGTGTTCCAAGTAGCAGTGTAGCAGTTTCAAGTACCAGTGCTCTGAATACAGTGACTTAAAACTCAGCCCACTGGTCTTCCAAAGCATAGATCTACTCATCAGGCTTAGATATGGGGACCCAAACAAAAAAAAACCTACCTGATTTTGGCCTGGTAACAATCAGTATCATCCTGCTGGAAAGAATGCAGCTATGTGGATATACACTATGCGTGGACATTGACTTGAAACTTCTAACAGTGTTCTGTATGTCAGAATATGAGGCTGAAAGTTTGGAGTTATGCTTCAAAATTTCACAGAAAAACTAAAATCAACAGATACTAGGCAAATCACAAAAGTTGTTTTCTAGGCTCACCCAGCCACCTTATTCTTAAAAAGCATCAATATTAAATGTACCAAAGTTTAAAGACATCAGAAATGAGGCAAAACCATCATTATTTTATAGAATTACCTTAAGCAATCTGAGATACCAGAATTACAGGTAGAAAGACTTCATCTTCAGGCTTTTAGGTAGTTCTTAAGTGTATATGCTCTCAACTCTGAGAGGAGTCCAGCAATGATCAGGCTGAAACCCTACTAGCCATAAAAAATAGATTTCCTGCTTGCAAAATCCTACCTCTGCTTTATTACCTGTACAGTTTGCACTGAACTCCAGAGCTGCATCAAGAATGTGGTTTACAATATTAAGGCTTTCTGTGTCTGTTTAGGGTTTATGACTTTGTCTTCACATGGAGCCAGTCATTTAGGACAACTTCCAAAGGATACATGAGGAAAACGGACTCCAGATATAAAATAAGTCAGTCTGGAGTATTTAGTGTGTATCGCTGCTGTTTACTGATAACCATCAGCAATGACAAGTTAGAACAGACATGAAATGACAATGCGACCTTCAGCAATCTCTGCTGGCTGACAGGGAGATGGGAGAAGGCTTGACTTGTACAGCACTTGGTGGAGTGGGTTTATCCAGATACCCAAACCTCTGGAGAACACAGTGTGGCCTGAAGGTTTTAGAGGAAAAAGGTCTCCTCCTGATACCTCTTAACCTGGAAAAGTCCATAAAGAAACCTGCAGCTACCCTTTTCTTATGGTTGGGCACTCCAGTTTATGGATTGAGACCAAATCAAGAAAAGCAGCTTTGTTTCCATCAGGAAGCATACTTCCAATTTTTGAAAGGATTATTATTATTATTACTACTACTATTATTATTATTATTGGTTTTATTTTTATTTTTGTATGATTAGCAGATACATTTTTGCCCTGCTGATCTTGTTCAGCATGTCAAAACTTAGGCAAATCTTCACACACAGAATCAGACCAAAAGAGTTGAGATGGAAGTTGGCCTGAACAAGCATACAAACCAGTGCTTTGCAGAGGCAATGCATTTCCTGATTCCAAACCTTTCCCATGGTGCTGTATCATTGAATGGAAGGAGATTACTTTGTTGGCTGTCACATAACATGAACAAAAATTAACATGATTGTTTAACAAGATACCACATGCCACTTGAGCTGTATCAACTGTCCATGTGCCTGATCTTACCTAGAGGCAAATATTAGATTATATCTCCTTATGCAAGTCAGGTTTATACTAGGTCACATTACATTCGGTTTGGACTGAAAGTAAAAAACCGGACAGGATAATTCAGATAAAAAGTGTCTATATGTTAAGAAAGGAAGTTGACGTTTACAGTCAGCTATGAAAGAAAAAAGTTTTCTGTTTTTCAAAACCATAATAAAGAGAATTGACAAAATCACGAGAAAAGATTGTTTCAAAAGAGTCCTGATTTACCCAAACTCTGTCACTATTTCAGTGGCAAAACTAAACAATAAAATCAGACAACTCTAAAGTCTTTTGAAAATCAGATTCTGTAACTGCTGGTTGTAAAAAAAATCTACAAGCAGATGGAACAGTCACATTTGACTCAAAAGGGAACCAGTTTTCTACTAAAGAAACACCACACAACCTTTCATCCTGCATGAAGAATGATGAGTACTCTTACACATGTCCCATATATGCCTCTTCATGGTATGAATATAACTCTACATGTCCAATACCGAAAACAATTATCACAGAAAGGAGAAAATCATCTTGCTGAATCTCAGTTAGTAGGTCTGCAAGTTAGTGTAACTGTGTTTTGCAGTGTCTTTGCAGAAGACCAGCAGAGAACAAATAAAATTCACTTTCTTCTTGGCTGGGCAAGCAGAGACGTTTGCACACCTGTATCCCAACAGTTAGTTTTTGAATCTGTAACTTCATAAACAAAGAAAATAGTGATATTTAAGGGCTTACAAGAGGACCTTTCATTAACTCAGGCTGCACACTAAAACTGGAAACAGAGAGGCCAGATTCTCAGCTCCTGCAATTCATCAGTTTCCACTCAATTCATGCATTTACCTCAGATTGCGGACTTGTAAATCATCTGAAAAAAAAAAAGCAACAACAACAAAAAAAAGAAAGCAGCAAAGAACCTGGAGAGCATTTTGGTAGATAATGAGGCAGTGCAGGAAGGTTTTCAGGCTGTGAGGCTCTGACAGGACCGTGTGGTGTTTCTCCATGTGTCACTTGAGGTGAGTCACACGTGGACCACAGAAATGCCCGCTGCTGCTGCTGGCCCGGCTTGGGCACATGGGCTGGCTCAGTGGCACGTTTATTTTGTTGGTTTGTTTGCTTTTTGTCTGGATGTGGTCAGGGACTACAGGATGGAACCCAAACGCTGCCAGATCCTACCACTCGCAGCCTCCCAGATCTTCTCAAAGGGCCTCTCTGATTTGTGTGTGCACAGCCCATCCCCTCCATGGGGATTAATCCCACAGCAAAGCTCAGAGCTCTGCAGTGTACAATTTTTTTAAACAGCATTTCAGAAAAAGATGTGGGATTGGGAGTATAGGTATGCTAGGATGTGCTAAAGAGAAACAAATGAGGAAAAATAAGGGACAAATGTACTATTGATTTCCAACTCTCCATCTCAGAAGCTTGTCCAAAAACTCTCAAAGGACATAGAAGCTGATGCTGAGCACATTCTCATGTTGCTTTATGACTTCCTAATGTTTTTTCCATCCTTGTAGTTGTTGATTACAAACACTACAACATCCAGTACAAACTGCATCAGAATAATCCTTTGTGAAGGCGCAATTCAGCTGTGACACCATCACCATTTCCAGGCATGTACTCTGTTAGGAGAGCTTGAGACACTACTAAATCTGTAATGGGGACACACTTAACTCCAAACCCATATTTCAATGGTTTTATGACTATGAAGCCCATCCAAACATTAGCTAGCCTATTGTCAGTGGAATATAAAAGTCAGACTAAACACATTTGAAGGGAACTTGCCTGCTGCATGGCAACATAAAGTAGGCAGCCAAAAATCACTGTGTGAACAGAATTAACACCTAAGAATTTCCAGCTCAGTGTCTGACATGAGTATTTCAAACAAATGAGTTGAGGAACCTGCAAAGGGTTCTGCTGGCAGATACAAAGGGTTAGTAATCTACAACAAGGCAACTGTGAAAGGGCACATGGCTGTAGTCTCAGAGTTCAGGGAAGGAAGTCATTTAGGGAAAAGATTAGTTTATTACTGTACTAGAGGTTGTTTCTTAATTCCTTTCGGTTGCATTTACCTATCCCAGTACTTGTATGCAGATGTCTGCTTTCTACTGCACATCTGTCCAATTTACTGATCCCTTACACCAAGTTTTGTACTTTTCTCCTTGTCTTGGCTGCAACTCTCCTTCCTAGTCAGCCATGCAGTGAAAGATGGTTCTGTGATTCTGCCACTTACAGCAAGATACAAGAGACATTTACACCTTGATCACAAGTCCAACCTTTTTGTTCCAGCCCTCACTGCTCAGAGGAAACAATTAGACTGTTAGTAAAACTGCAAACAGGGAAACAGGGTCACGGGGCAGCAAATCTCAGTTAAAAAGTCATTTTATCCCACATGCATGGGATAGCAAGTCTGGGGTAAGTGTACTTAGTAGACAAGAAAGCAGAGGTTGACACAGCAACATTATTAAAAGCATACATTCGGAATACTCATCTCTAGTTCTGCAAGGAATATTTTAAAGGAATATCCTGTAATGGAGTTTGTAATTTCCTTCCTAATGCCCACAGCTCTGTGGCTGATTTTACCGTGCATAAGACAAAGCTTAGGAAGTTTCCAGCTTTTCCTCTCCTGGCTTTGTTTCGTGACTCTGGCTGGGGGTCATGACACACACCAAGCACTTAAGAGCAGTTGCTGCCCAGTTAAAGTACATTTTCTGTCAGTAGAATATTGTAACGTTCAGAAGACATGTGATTTACTTGAGGAGCAGCCGAGTGGTTCTTTGCCACTTGGCACTGTCGATTTAAACTCTGGCTTTGTTCCTTTGGCTAAGCCAGCCCAGCAATAAAACCCATCTGTAGCAGGGTGTGGTGACTAAAGGAAATGTTTTTGACAAATCAGCAAAGCACTGTCATCACAAGCTACATGGAATACCTGAACAATGTCAGTCATACTCTAAATAAGGCTGAGCTAAATCCTTCCTTGTGCTTCACGACCATTTTCCAACTGGCAGATACTTTCCAAAATTTCTGGTATTCTGTCATCCAGCTTCTTTTGTTGTATAAAGCAAAGCTGTCACTCTTTGTCTAAAGGAACTGCAGAAAGCACTTCAGGATTTAGACAGTACATACTTTCTCCTGAACAACAGTCTAGGCCCTTAAATACACGCCAGGGGATTTTTAATGGCATGACAGATTACTCCAGCTTCCAGAAAGAATTAGCAGAGAAAGAAAATGCCAGTGTTGTGGCCCAAAACAGGCCAAGGGCACAGAGCTCTCTGGATACTGCAGATATGATTTTGCAGGAGCCCGAGGTACAAATGAGAATTTCAGTTCTCATTAACAAACTTCCCTGCTTTTCTAAAGTCTGAAAATTTTAACTGTACAAAGATTCAAATTGCAAAATTCAGACCCCAGAATCCACTGTATTATTTTCTTCAAACCCTTGCATTTTCAAAGTACAAAAAAATTTGTGGACTGGATTTGGCAGTGTTGAAAATTTCACAACAAAAGAGACACCTGTATACTTTTAAAAAAATATCCAAAAGTGTAAAAATAATGGAAAACTATTTTCCGACAAAATTAAGCTAATGTTGTAGGTTTTGGACATGACTCTGGAATACACTTTAATTGAGGGTGAAGCCAAAAAACAGACAAAATTGCTTCTGAAATTTACAGAGCTGCTGTATTTAAAAGGAAGATCCCTTGCAAACCACACATTTTTGTTAAACCTCCACCACCATGAATAGAAGTTTTCACTGAACTACAACCGAACTAATTCCAATAATGAGATACTGACTAAGGCTAAGTTTGCTCACAATCAAATTAAGGTCTCTGAGTGAAGAATACTTCCTCAGAAAGGGAATTCCTGTATCAGGACATAAATGCTGAATAAAATGCAGTCAAAACAGGATGGCCAACACACACATCCATACACAATCCTTCAAACAACACCACTTGGTCTGTAACAATTCCGGAAGCAGATACTGAAAACCATCAGTCAGCTCCAGATGTTTGCTCAGTTACATCTCCAACAGAAAAGTGATATGTCCCAAGTGACCCATCCTGCTAAACTCTCTGCTAGCTAATATATTTAGCTGTTATAAATAACTGAAGCTGGTTTTCTTTTTTTTTTTTTTTCTTTTTTCTTTTTTTTTTTTCCCAAGTAGAAGCAGAGGGCAATGAGCAAAGGATTATTGCAGTTCTTGCTAGAGGGAATCCTGTAAGGTTTGCCATTTTTATCTCCTGGTCTCTTATCAGAAATGGAAACATTCTATTTTGCAGGCTTCCTATTTCAAGGACTAAGCTAAAATACAGGCTTACAACTCCCTTTACCCACTAGTGTTTGGGTTTATTCAGGTTTATACGAGGAAAGAAACAACATCCTACAACATTTTTCATCTTCAGAAGTATCTTTGTTGGTTTTGGAGATACCTGAAAGAAATGCTAATGAACAACAGTTTTACAACTCCCTCTCCTTTCCAACACAACCACTGTGCTTTGAAAGCAGCCCTAAGAGGTTTCTCTAGTAAACTGTCACTCTGTGCATGGAAGTAGTGAGCTCAGCTTCCCCTAAGGGGGTCATGGGATGCTTAAGCATGGGAGGTTTTCAAAGTGGTATTAAACTTTTAAAGACATCGAATTTTGTCCTGGTGTGAGAAGCTGCAGCCTGAGAGCAGCTGGGACTTTGAACTGAAAGGCTCCCAGCTGGAACGTTGGCAGGACGGGATGCAATGATTAATTCACATCTGCAGCAACGTATAGCTGCAAACAGAGGAAGCTCCTTGGAGACAGCCCCAGCACAGTGAGGCAATGTTTTTATTTACAGCCTCCTCTAAGATAAGATTAAGAACACATGCAGAAGCACCACTTAACCCTGACTTTTGCTACATTTGGCCCACATCAGATGAAACCAAGAAATGACACAAGCACACACCCCTTAAATCCCATTTATATTCCCTTTGATGTCAGTCGTGCAGAGCCTTGTACTGGGTACAGTGAAAGAAGCTTAAAGTCCAATAATGTCTCCCAATTTAATTTCAATATTTAACTTCATTATGACTTTCTCTGATGAAGAGCTGTCTAATATCCAGTATTCCTTCCTACAAATGTGAAACACTGATAATAAATTGCCTCCCAGTCTTTCTCTGGGTAATAATTTGGTAGTGTCTGTTTAACTGCCACCCAGCCACCTCCACTGTCTGTCCAAAGTGAACCTGGAAACAGAGTTCAGGGAGTATTCTGCATCAGATACAGAACCTCAGCTTGAACAGGGCTTGGGCAAGACCTTCAGACTGACAGAAATCAGGTCAGTCTGAGCTTTGGGCAGTTCATAGGGGAGCCTATGTATTCCAGTTTCCCTTTGCAGTTAAGGAAAGGCAGTGCTACCAAGGATGACCCAAATCTCAGGTGTGCTGAATTATCTTCTGCAAATTCCCTACAGACTATAAAAGAAGATAAGAGCAAGCAGACACTTTATTTAGGCGCCTTTATTAAGAACCTAAAATTAGGCAAGATTAATCTGGGCCACCTCCTTTTGTCAATCACGGTACTGTGAGGGCAAAGGCACTGAAATAGGTTTTCTACATGCCACTCATGGCTAAGGATCTGCAACAAGTATCACACACAGAAGAATATTTATTTTATTTTTCTTTGTGACATTCACTAATTCTTTACACCTTTGCTGCGTGACACACTTTCCTTTCCTGCCTTCACTATCAGGCAACTTTTCAGGGCTAAAAGCCACTGCCATGCCAGGAGTATAAGCAGCTTCTCCCAATAAGCTGCTTGTTGTTAACATACAAAATTTATTTCACCTTCTACTGGTGGATTTTCCTCTAGTAATTGGTTTTCTCCATCTGTGTTTATTTTCAACTAGTGAATAAGGGATGTTTCTTCGGTTCTGACTGGGATTACAAGGTAAACTGATTCATACACATTTGTGCTGCTGAGTTCTATTGCTATTTCTTTGTTCACCCTTAACATTTACATAGCCATGATTGTACACCACAATATTGTATTTTTAAGATATTATTTTATAAGCAAAAAAAAGGATTATAAAGTAGTGCTATATCTTAAATCACACTAACATTTAGAAAGTGTCTAAATATACAACAAAAAGTCAGCCCCTTTATGCTACTTCAACAATACCTGGAGTATTTCAATCAAAAATGACCAAACCATTACTTTTACCATCTAACTTGGAACTCTGATTTACCCTGTTCTAGTCTTTCCATGGATTATAAGGTGATTTCTGGGAGACTGACTGGCTTAATTAGCCACTATATTTGGCCTCGTGTTGGCATAACATGAATATAGTTTCTTCATCTGCTACTGCCTAAAGTACTACGAGTAGATCATTTTGGCTCCTAAATAGAAACTGTATCTGTATTCAGGCTTAGAAGGATACAGAAATACAAAATTCTATTTACTTCAGTAAACATGGAATTAGAAATCTAAGTTTAGTTCAGTGTTTGGTCTCCTGGCAAAGGGACAAAGCTCTCAGTCTTACATTGGTGGGGATGGATAAAAATTTTCTATTTTGGTTCAGAAAACAGTTTTGGGAACAAAGGAAAAATATTTGCAAGTTTCCAGTAGAATTCAAATGAGAGTTTAGAGCAAAACCAGATTTTTTTTCTCAATGCCAAATCATTCATCTTCTGTATGAAAAATTTCCTTTAAGCTGCCAGTACATATTTTTACCAATTTTAAAATTAAATATCGGCATTTTTATTTTAAATAACATTTTTGTATTAAAAGGAGCAGGTAAAAATGAACAAAAGTTAAATGGAACTCCTGACTAAAGAAAAACAATTTCCAAATGATATCTGCACAGCTGATCTAAAGAGATTCTATCCTTTTTTTTCATTTTTGACTGATATCAAGCAAAATGCCCATCCTTTCTGATTTCAGTCACAGAACAAAAGCTGTTTACTTGTCTCTATACCATATATAAAACAAGTGGGGTGCATTTAGGAGCAGTAAAGTTTTTCATAAAAAGTATTTGGAACCAAACTAACAATTTAGAAATTGCCTAACTTCATATGCAGAGGAGATGAGAATGTTTTTAGGTCACTA
Organism: Corvus brachyrhynchos; assembly: GCF_000691975.1. Taxonomy (NCBI): domain Eukaryota; kingdom Metazoa; phylum Chordata; class Aves; order Passeriformes; family Corvidae; genus Corvus; species Corvus brachyrhynchos. The sequence goes on from NW_008238340.1 coordinate 819,791, forward strand.
AATAAAAAGTGTAATTAGTAGAAACAGTGTTACAATTTAATAAAACAAAGAGGTTGTGAATATTTCTCATACATAAGATATTCAAATGGTACAGTAATTTTCGTTTTTTAAAAGAACTCCTGCAAATAGCTTTGACAAATAGAAGTTACATGCAAAACTTGAATCCAGGAAAGATTTTTTCAGAAGTTTTTAGTGCTTTTTTTGCCTTAAGTACTTGCTCAGAACAACACCTACTATCAGCTCTTTGCTTCAGTTTCAGCACTAGTCTCTGGAATTAGCGGAACCTTTATGCCCCAGGCAGCAGCAGGACAAGCAGCTTCACCTGGCTTTGTAATCACCAGGAATTACAAACTCCCAGGAGATCTCACACCACATTAACATCACACTCTGCCTGTCACAGGTTTATGAATCAGTAAGAAATTGAATTAAATAATACTTACGTTTTCAGCACATTCTTGGTACTGCCAGTTATCTCCACACAGCCATATATCTCCTGTTCTGCCTTGTTCCAGCTCATTTCCCCACTGAGGAATTCTTGCTGTATTTGTAAATTAACAGCACTGTGTGGGCAAAAATCTAAAGATCCACTTTATCAAAGAGCACAGATGAACTAGGAGTCTAGAATTAAAGAAAAAAAAAGAAAAGGAAAAAAAAAAAAAGCCTTACATTGTTATCTAAAAATTCAAATGATGGCAACTAAGGTTTGCAACTTTAGGAAAGCCTCAGGACTACTTTGTGTAGGAATATTTCCAAACTATAGCTGCACCCATAAGCATTGGTGGCAGCTCTAAAAATAAAGGTTGCAGCTGGGGCTGAGCTGAAAGATGTGAGAAAGCTTTTATTATTTTAGAAAATGGAAGATGCTTGAAGTAATCTATCCCAATACTTAAGCTAATGTTTAGCTTGAAATCTGGAATAATCACATCCACTTTGGGGAATCTTTTCTTAATAAAAAAGGAAATAATTTCTTGGACAAAATGTTAATAACCAGTATGTTTCAAGGTTGTGCCAGAGTTAAGTGATGGGTATTTAAGCTTTTTGTCCTACTGCTTTGGACAAGAGTATAACAAAATTCAGACTTATTAAAAAAAAATGTCCCATTCCCAGGTGGGCAGGGACAGAGAGAGAGAACACTACACAGAGGTCATGTTTAACAAAGTTTATTTGTCAGAGGAGCCAGAACATGTGACTACCAAGTAAAATCCTGACTCATTTTCTAAAATTTTATTTAGCAAGCTCAGTTCTAGAAGGAGAAGAAAGTGCAACAATTGATTTCAGAGACAGAAATGACACAGAATTTGAAGAATTTCCAACAGTGGTGAGTATATATGCTAAATAAAAGATCCTTTATGCTACCTGCTTATTCCCTGCCACCTCCCACCTCTTCCAATTCAGTATCTCCCAAGCAGTTTCACTGAAACTAAACTCACAAACTACTTTTAAAAAACCAATGAAAAAAGGCAGGTCTGCAAAATTCTGCGGCCTCCTACACCTTTTGCAGTCCTACCAAGAGATTTGATGTACAAAGCCTCTAGCTGGGAAGACAAATCAGCTTATCTTGGTTTGTTTTGGTTGCTGTACACATGTCAAACTTGAGCAGTGACAGCTAAAAAAGCATCCACACCTGACGGACTAAGAAATTTAAATGCTACTTTATACATGAAGACTGAATGTACTCAGGTTTTCTTATCCCTCTTTTCCCCCCACTTCTTGTAACTGCCCACAAGACTACACAATGTAACAAATCTCTTGCAGATTGGACACCTGAAGACCACAGAAAGTGCCTTTGTCCTGGAGGGGGAAAGTGAAAATTCTACTGCTTATGAAGTTAACACAGAAAGTGTCGATGGTAAAAAACCCTTTCATTTCTGTTTTCATATATCAAAGTTCTACTGCCATCTACTAAACAATATCTGGAAATCTCAAATACTCTCTCAAACTTCATTTGCTCACTTCCTATCAAAAGAACAACTTCAAACCATTGTGACAGAGTCAATAGAAGTTTTCCTTGGATATAGCTTTACAAATTGGAATGTAACACTGTTACAAAGCAGAGCGAGTAATTATTGTCTCTCTGGCTTTACAGGTGAACGGAGTGGGGAACCAGAGAAAACTGATGAAGGTATTAAACAGAAGATTTGCTTATCATGACAAGGGGGAACATAACTGCCAGGCAACTCCCCTTCCAGCAGCCCTTCCTGTACCCATGCCATTAAGTAAAAGTTCAGGAGGAGGCACAGCCTGCTCCCTGAACTGCCTTCCCTGGTTCACCTGATTGCTGTGTCCATACCAACATCCATACGGAGCCCTTCAGCCAAAGGCATGTTTGCAGGCTGCTGAACATCCAAACCTACTTCAGAATTCACAAGATAGTAAGAAATTTCCCCAAGGAGTGGGATGCAGCAGAACAGCATCAGGTCTATCAGTAGCCTCTTATCAATGGTCTCCATGAGATACATGCTAACATTCCAAATTTCTTCTTTCAGGTGGTCTGGGAACAACTGCACTGGTTGGAATAATTATTGGAATCATTGTTGCAGTTGGAATCCTTGCAGGAATAATAATTGCTGTTGCAAGGAAGATGTCAGGCAGGTACTCGTAAGTAAACTGCTCATCAGGCTTTTTTGACAAGCATCTTCTTCTGAGCAGGGTCACAGGAATCGCTTGGGAAATTTCTAAGGTTTCTATTTTGATAAAACAAGCTATTTTCCTGTTACACAGGGCCTCAGACAGACCCAGCAAGAGCTGCCTGTGTGGTGTGGGGCCTGCATGCTCTCATGTGCTTCAGAAGAATTTCCCAGATAGTGTGCATGTGCTGTTAAAATATCAGGTGCTTGGGGCTGGGATTACTCTGGTGCACAGAGGTAAAATTCACTAGGAAGCACTACAGGACTAAGTTCCAGAAGTAGTGGATAACATGTGAACATTGCGAAGTGATCTCTACCGTATTTTTTGGTGCCACGCACATCTAAACAGATTTTACAAACTCTGAAGGAATAAGAAAGCCCCAGAAAATTGAACAGATACTGTGCACCAGGAGAAACCAAAATAGGTACTAAGAAAAGAAATAAAGAGGTGTTAGGAAAGACAAAGAGAGGGAGGAAAAAAGAACATTACATTTAAGTAATGATGAACAATAGAATATCTACTTTTTGTTTTCCAGGCCCTAAAGACAGTTGAAACAAGCAACCATGCCATTCTATGCCAGAAAATCAAGTGCTTCTTATTTTACACAAACTAAAGACTATTCCTACATTTGTGTGAGAAGATGATCCATGGAAAATATAGTCAAAGAATTTCAGATCTATGGGGATACCACACAACTCTAAAGGACTTTTTACTAACCAGAAGTTTACTAGAAGAAAAAGATTTTGCAGTAAGAAAAAACCCTGCAGCAAAGAGATGTACATCTGAAATGTGATTTTGCAGGTATTATATGCTTGGGTTTTAAATGCTACCAAAGACTATTTCACATTACATGACATGTATTCTTTTAAAACAAAAAAACCCCCGTGTTTTTGACTGGTTAAGTGCTTCTGGCATGTTCATCTACCACATGATGTATCAAAACGGAGGAATTAGCTTCAGAGAGAACCAGTTATTTACAAATTAGGAAAATACTGGGTTTTCTAAGCTAAAATCTTTCCACTACTGATACAGATTTTCTGCTCTTGATACTTAATGTTATTTTGTGGCAAAATATGGTAGGTCTGGCTGGAACTGACCTACCAAGCGAAAGCTTGCTAGTCTGACTATGGCATCAGGAATTTCCTGCCTTCCCTTGTTGTGGAGACACGCAGGAATTGAAATACACATCCTGAATTAAGGGGTGCTTGGAAAATACCCAGTTTTGATGGGTCACTTTAGAGCTGATGTGTAGAAGCTTTTTAATTAGCATACACCATTTTTTTCTTTATGCCTGTCCCATTTTCTAACTGTACAGTAGATTTGTTTGACAACATGTGCAACACCAGGTCAGAATGTGTCACGGAGGTATAATGCATCACCCCGTGTTTTTGACTGGTTAAGTGCTTCTGGCATGTTCATCTACCACATGATGTATCAAAACGGAGGAATTAGCTTCAGAGAGAACCAGTTATTTACAAATTAGGAAAATACTGGGTTTTCTAAGCTAAAATCTTTCCACTACTGATACAGATTTTCTGCTCTTGATACTTAATGTTATTTTGTGGCAAAATATGGTAGGTCTGGCTGGAACTGACCTACCAAGCGAAAGCTTGCTAGTCTGACTATGGCATCAGAAATTTCCTGCCTTCCCTTGTTGTGGAGACACGCAGGAATTGAAATACACATCCTGAATTAAGGGGTGCTTGGAAAATACCCAGTTTTGATGGGTCACTTTAGAGCTGATGTGTAGAAGCTTTTTAATTAGCATACACCATTTTTTTCTTTGTGCCTGTCCCATTTTCTAACTGTACAGTAGATTTGTTTGACAACATGTGCAACACCAGGTCAGAATGTGTCACGGAGGTATAATGCATCTTTGGAGTCTGCAGCTTTTCTGGGGCATATTTAGTGCAGCACGACCTGAATGTGCAGAGCTCAGGGCAAAGGCTTTGCACGTCAAGTGGCTGCAGTGCATCAGGTTTCCTAAATTTTATGGCACTTCAGTCATGATAATCAATATGGTCATCATTTGCTAAATGTCAGCTTATCTGTGTTTGCTTTTCTGTTTCTTTCATGTGTGTTGAACTATCATATCGCTACAAGCTTCGGAAATAAAAATCATAATATAAACTGTATTATTTTACAATAATTGTTCTTGGTTTTATTTTTAAAAAAAGTAAAATGTCTTAAACTTTCTTCAATTTTCCTGACTTATTTTGCTCCTTATCAGTGTCTTATCAGTGCAATGTCTACAACCAACTCATTTGACACTGATAAGTGAAACTATAATTGAAAACAAGACATATGAGAGAAAACTAATTCAGAAGTCCTTAGTTAGTTCTGGAGTAGATGCGATGAAATGCTCAGTCTGTGACCAAGGAGTAAGCTTACGCTTTATCTTTGTGTAAATTCATATGAAAGCAGGAAAATTACAGTTTTTTCTTCTTACAGCCAAAGAACATTAATTTCTGTTAGCTCCAATTTAACGATTTCTTGTCTGTACTGAGAACTACCCCATAAGGTGCTCTGATGCCTGCTCAAATGCATGGCATATGGAATTATGAATTATTCACCCGTTGGAGGGAATAGCACAGATGTCACCAGTTTCTTCTGCATCAGCTCAGTCACTGCTAATTTGCAAATACCAAAATGAAGAAACCTTTCTTATGACACCAGTAGTAACAAGCCCCCCATTTGAAAAATGTATAGCAGAGAACCCTTCTGGGCAGTTCTGAGTTTTCCTGGATCAGGGACAGAACAGTTGAACAGGCAGCCTTCTGCTCAAGGACACTGTGCTTTGTTCCTCCTCCAGAAGCCATTTTAACTTCATGTAACAACTACTTAATTTTTCTAGTCTTAACTGTGCCTTTATAGTCTACCCCCTAATTTAAAGCAAGTTTTTTTAATCTTAGGTAAAAAAATCAACCCTTGACCAAATCGCCCATGCTCCACTGAAACATTTAGGGGGCTTCCAGCACTGGAGACTCAGTACTAAATATTGTGCTGCACTAAATCTGAACCTACAAAAACATGAAGACAATTTCCTTCCAATTAGCAGTTGGAGTCCAGGATACGCAGTATATGGCTAAAGAAAGCAAGGACTCTGAAGAACCAGAAGACATCTCCTATTTTGAAAATCCAGCAACTGCTGCTCCACTGATACATTCAATATTCTGATGATTCATACACCTTGCTGCCTAGAAATCTCAAGTGCAGAACATTCTGGTCAGCTTCAAGCAAACCTCAAGAAACTACAGAAAATTCATGGAAATCTTGCACATTTGTTATGTATCTATGTGATACTGAATCCTTAATTTAATTCATCTGTAATTTCATTATACAGATGTTTTGGAAATGCAGACTAAAAATACACACAGAGGTTTGTATTTCACATGAATCTACTGCAGTATTCTGTGACTGAGCTGTCATTGCCGTGCATTATCCAGCTTCCCATTACTAGTTCAGGACCTCAAAGGTGTGTTGAACTATGCAGGTTTTTGGTAGAATTTCTGTGGAAGATGGGACCTTTTCTGCTTTGCGAGAAGTCAAACAACACATTGTCCTAGGGCAAATCCTTCTGTGAGCTGAAATGAGTGATCAGTACACGCTTGTATAACCAAGGCCCAAGGTCAGGAGACTTCCTATGCATGAGAACACACGAGGAAACAACAGCTCCATACTTTCCCCAGCTGGCCAAGCTTGACTTTTATTCACAGGGAACAGCACTCAATAAATCAACACTTGCTTTTAAGTTAAAGCCCTCACTCCTGATCATATTCATTCCTTTAGAGTTAGTAACAACAATGTTCCCTTTTGCAGCTTGGCTTTGAGTCATGAATGTGGCTCCTCCGAACAGACAAGCAGGCACCAGGCTTCCTGTGAGAATGCCAGATGTCACTAAAAAATATCATAAACATAGTTGTCCCCTTGCATTTGTGTCTGTGGGGAAGATACACAGCAGTAGCAACTATGAAAGCAGCGACTCGATGCATCAATATTTATAATAGTTCTGGCCATTAATACAGCAATTCTTACAAGAGCTCATTTAAGGCGTGTTTTTCCTGTAAGAACAGAAAATGTCAGAAGACTGAATTCAATAAAACCAGCAATAATGAAGTGTGCACCAGAAGAATTATGGAGATTGACTTACTCCTATAAATTTAAGAAGTGTTCATTTATAATTAAATACCAATTAAAACATGCAGTAATGGCTTATTATTTTAGGAGTACTGCAGTATGCCATTGCTACTATCTTAACCACATCTTATTTTATTAAAAAGTGAGGACACCCTGCACATTAACACCTCTGTAAAGAGTTCAAACTCAAAGGCACTGACACATCATTCACAGGAGGATGCCAAGTACTACCAGATGAAGTGACTTGCCAAAGGTTGTAACACAGATAAGAGAAAAGCCACCAACCCAGGAATCTTTAAACATTAGAACATTAGTCCTGTCACAGCTTTATATTAGTTCCAATAAAATGATGTTCCATTATATTTTATGGTAACATCATCCTTAATATTCTTTAATACAACTTAGGAACAAAGGATACAGAGCAAAAAAGCAACCTATTGAATCTCCAAGACCACTCAGGTCAGAAGTGTGGTTGGGTTGCTTTTGATGAAGAGCAATCTAAAATTAAATCCTCTGCCACCAGCTGAAGTTCTGCAGTGTAGATGCTGCTGACTTATGTCTTATCTGGCCTGCACTGTGCCTGAAGACATTGTTACACCTATTGGTACTCACCTACTTCACCAGCTGAAGTATCAGATTGGCCATACCCATCCTTCTGCAGACAGCTTTTTTAAGCTAAAGGATTAATCACCCTGAAATTCCCAGCACTTGGTTTTGTTTGACAACTTCTGACGGATGCAGAAGGTAACAGGGGATCTGTAACTTGACACCAGGTGCCATAATGAGAAGGCTGAATTAATGCTTTGTACACTTTTCACAGCTGCAGCGTGGAGGTATTTATGGATAAATAAACCGAGCATCACACTGGCCATGTGTCTTTGTCCAGGCCTTGTGGATTTAGGCATCAGACCAAACCCACAGCTCCCCCTGCTCTGCAACAAACAGTTGGGCTGCAATACAAAGATCCCCATTCAATCATGGAGCTTGTTCAGCTCTTCCAGGCTTGAGAAGTCAGATTTGCAGACTCCAGTAAATGCTAAGCTGGCAAATGTCTTAGCAGGCAAGGAGTGCTGCACATTCCATGCATTTTCAAAGCTGTGTTCTGTCTCCAGAAGGCAGTTGGCAAGGATGAGTGATTATTGAGAGTTCAGAACCAAAACCAAACAGTGATATCCAGAAAAAAAGAGGAAAATGGAAGCAGAAGGGAAAGTAGAGAACTGCAACACTTTGTCTTCACTAAAATTTAATTTTCATTCACATTTCCAGCTTGAGCTAAAATCGAACAATGGACTTTCCAGCCTGTGGGGCTACTTCAGATGTTAACCCACATATTCAGATGAACTTGCATCAGGGGAAAAAAAATCTTAAAAATGTTACAGCCTTATCTTCCAATAGGAAAAGCAGTAAGAGTGATACTGATGGAACAAGTCCAGTGGCAGCTGGGTTTTGAAGGGGAAAATGGTAGAAAGAATCTGTCCTACTCTTCAGAGAACCCTGGGGCTTCTTTCTCCTGTGCAGAACTGGAAGTTATCTAAGAACATGGATTTCATTGTACTACACAAGCCCTTTAACTAAATTTTCTTACAATTACTGGTCATAGCGTGAAGGAAATACTGACCAGCAACTGTGTTAAGTCATTGATTAGAAGTGGGCGAACCTAAATCCTTATTAAAACACTCCCTTCTTCCCCCCAGAATTACCAAACATTTTCTAACAAGTCAATTTTAAACATACTGATGTTTGTCTTAGGAAATCAGTAATGTATGTCTCATTTGAGCTGGGAAGCAACTCCATTTCCTGCCTTTATGAACCATGTTATCCTCAAATAACACATTCGTTTGAGTCCTGTGGTTATTTTGCCTCATGACATTTGATTCATCCTATGCAGGAAACAGGGAAGGAATTAGCAGGTTCAGGAGGTGTGCTTAAGGGAAAAGAGACAGGAATGTCAGCTCTTCCTCATTTCCTATCCACCACAGGAATAAACCCCACAGGAGTTGAATAAGCAGCAATAACTGAGCACTGTGTAGTACATTCTAACTTCCTTCTTGAAGGAATGTCCTTTTCTGTACATCAGGCACTGAGGCAATTTACTGAGAAATAAGGACAGCCAGAGCTGTTTTCCTGCCTACACCCATACAAATTGTTTAGACAAACCGAATTGAGAAAATTCCACTTCTCATCACTCAGACAAAGCTTTAGATATAGGTGGTAGGAGAGATTTTGACCTAAAAGCCAGCCCTTAAAAAGGCAAGTTGTATATAAAAAGCACAGCTCACTTTTACAGTGCAGCAAAGGCTGCCTGTTATAAAGTAGTGAAAGAATTTATTTGGTGTAAGTTGCTGTTTGAAGTTCTCTCTGTGATCCACACCTGGACTTAGCCTGAGGAAACTAATCCTGGCATTAAGATCTGTGTCCTTGTAATAGACAAAATATTAATGAGATCATGAAAGCATACATTACTATTAACCACCTCTCACAGGGAGGCAAACCCTGCCACCTGTTCATTTAAACCTGGAAAGGCTGAAGTCAAGAAATGTTTAACTCATAACTATGAAGTTTCTCCTTGAAAACAATTTTCCTAATGAATTCTTGTAGCTCATTTTGTCATGATTAATACTTAACTTACTAACACAATAAGCATGCTTGACTGAGGGGAAAGTAGCAACAGAATTATTGAGAAGGTAAACCATGCTTGCATTTCGTGCAGAAAAGTCAGCAAGAGCCACAAGAATGACTTCAGATTTCATACACCTGACAAAAACCAGTGGGTTAAGAAATGCACAAGCAGAAAGACTCCTCACTGCAGACTGATACAGATGCATGATAACTGCACACTCAGTAAGCTGTACCTGAGCCCCAGCTAGTGGTGGGAATTACTGATGGCATTTTTACAGGAAAAATGAACATGTTCATAACAGAAAAGCTTCAGATTATTATGTATTGCCTCCTACTCATCAAGCCTGGTTTTATTTTTAAAATGCTTCCAACAAAACAAAAGCTACATATTGGTTACTCACAGTTTGCTTGTACCATCTATACGGCACTTTAGTCATTCTGGCTGATCCAGCTGCTGGAAGTTGGAAGAAGCAGGAGTGCAGACAACGAGATGCTTTCTTAATTCTTGGTGCTATTTTTATCCTCTGAGCTTGTCGCTATACAATTAGTAGGCACCAAAATCAAGAGTTGAAAACAATTCTTACCTGCTTTACTTCCATGAAGTACTGCCAACATATTCTCTCAACATAAATATTTCTCGATTAAGTAAGTTTAAGTGATTAATTCAGCTAAGAAACTCATGGTCATCAATTTTCTGCCCCCGATCCTGTAGTGTTTGAATCAGTTTATAGAGACAGTCCTAAAACAACTACTCTAGTTTGAGTAGAGAGATTGTCCAATGTCATTGACAAATTTACATTTCAGTGAACTTTATCTTTACCCCCGTGCTGCTGTTGGTGTAATTGATACAGATGAATTGTAGCCAGTTAGTGTGAGTAGTACTCAGGAAATGGCTACTAAGTCTGTATTAGTACAACTGCCCCAACCCTGGAAGTGTTCAAGGCCAGGTTGGACGGGGCTTGGAGCAATCTGGTCTAGTGGAAGGTGTCCCTGCCCATGGCAGGGGGGTAGAACTAGGTAATCCTTAAGGTGCAATCCAACCCATCCTATCAAATCCTACAGAATTTACCTTGCTTGACTGAAGATCTCAGCAGCTGTCACATTCTGGAGAGGGCAATGATCAGTCTTGGACAGGAGTCATCTCTTGTGTAAAAAAGGGGAAAATTCTTGGGATCACAACCTGTGATCAAGAGGGAATGAATCAATGTAACTGACTTAACACCCTTCCCCTGCCCCATCAGATATCCTGGTTACCCTTTTGCTAAAGTTGGTCAAATGGGAATTGTGGGAAAGCCCCCCAAAGCAGGATATAGAATCTAAGACTAACTAGGTATGACCTATGATCAATTCCATAAAGTGGTCCTGAAAGGGGAGCACTCCATAGCTGTAGGAAAAGCAGCACTTGTGCAGGTGAGGAATTTTTGTACAATGTAACAGTTGAGTGACAACACAGACAAGAGTGAAAACCAAACCATGAGATAGCTGAGTCGTGAAAGCTTGGAAGTTGCTTTAAGCTGTGAAAAATTAGATTTCTGTAACAAAACCTGCTACTGATGCAGGCTGTAGAAAGCAGAAATGAGGACTGTGAAGGACCTTGAGGTTAGAAGGGCTCACCTAAACCAGCAGGAAGTGAAAGGAGCAGGAATATTTAATGCTTGAGTCTTAAGAGTCCCATTCTCCAGTACATTTTGAGCACAACTTCCCAAAATAGCTTAGCAGTTCAGTTGATTCTTTATTTTCCAAAAATACACTTCTAGAAAAATATTGTAGTATTGCTTAAATTCAGAGCTATTAATAACCAGTAACCCGAGCAGTTCAGTCTTTCCCAGAGCCATAGCATGCAGCACATTGTCTTCTATGTTTATAAGGACAAACCAGAACAGCACAGAAAGTTATGATAAAAGAGACCTTGTCCCATTTAACAAGAGAAGATCTGGCCATACTGGTATCACTGGAGTCCACCTACTTTCAAGGCTACTTTAGACCATCTCATACAAAAATCTTTTCTAGAAATATTTTTTCCTGCCATGGCTCACTAAGATTTTCACACACAAGAAGTTGATTTTCTCTAACCCATGAGTCACCTTTTCAGTCACCCTGAATATATTCAGTCAGACACCCAAGATTTACAAAAACGTTTTTGCTAGTATTTGTCTCTTCTGTGTGCTTACACACCTCCAAGTAACCAGAAGAGCTTATTCATCATTTCAGAGAGCACAACAGCAGTAATATCGATGTTTTCAGAATACGAAAAATTAAGTGCTCAGAACTTTAATCGAGATCTGTAGGCTTCTCTGACCACCTGAAAGTGTAAATTGAAAGTGCAGGTCCCCTGGAACACCACCAGATGGTAGATATTCTCAGTATAAATGTGGGGAAAATAAGGATGACTTGTATACACAGGTGGAGAAAAGTTATCACTTCTGTTATTTGTTATACTTTTGGGAAACCTTATACTTAATCTTGAAGGTAGAAAGGTTCATATTCTAGCTAGTTTGGTATGTAATTTGTTCTATGTTTTTAATTATTCAGTTACAGATAAAGGGCTCTAACATGTTATATGGGAGCCTTGAGTTTTCTTAAAATAACCCCCAAACTTACACAGGTGTAACTAGTCTAGCTTAATTATAAAATTAAATGTTAATACAGCTAAATTAGAATTAGTCAAATAAGTCAAAGTAGTTTAAACATATTTGAGGTTTTCTTACTACTAAAATTAGAGGTTTCAAAACTGATTATGGTGTACCTACACAACATTGTGTAATACAAATGCATCCTGAGTATTCCAGGTGGAAAAATCACTGTGTCCTGTTATTTTTCAGTCTGCTGTTGCTTGCCAAAGCTAAGCATCACTGCAGAGGTGTTCAAATTCCCTGGCAGTGTGTGTCTTCCAGATGTATGAAAGGTTATCTTTGCAGCTATGTGTCTTGGAAATATGGTGGATTGTTCTTAAAAAACTTTGTTTTTATAAGAGTGGACAGACAGGTGATTTACTTGGCTACTTGTTGAGGAAACCTTCCAGCTTCATGGAATGTAATAGGATTCCTCTGTCCTGATGCTATATGAGTACTTTTTGTGTCCAGCCTTACTGACAGTTTTAATGTTACTCATTGATGTAAATAATCAAATAAATGTAAAACATTTCTGAACTTACTCTTACCTGTAACTATATTAATGTCTTCCATTCCCCTAGTTGGGGATTTTCCTCTGGAAAAATGGCAAATTCTTAACAATTCCAGTCCTAGCCTGGGAGGAATACACCTTCGACTGCATTATGCATAGAACATTCAGGGGAGAGAGAAAATAAGGGCAGAGACACTGTTATGTCCTGCAGTACAAATACAGACATCTCCCAGGAGGTGATTATGGAAGTTTTTTTCCACTCAGGTACTTGCTCAGAAATTGCAGTGAGAAAAACTTGGTTTAGATGGAACAGTACAACTGATAAGCAGCACAAATGGGTCCCAACCCAGAGACAGCCTGGACCCCTCAGGGCTGTGAGGGTCAGTCCCCACATCACCTCAGGGACCCAAATAATTTCCCCTCAGCCACCTCATCGGCTTTGTTTGTTTGTTTGTTTTCAGTCACAGGTGAGAACCTTGCGGAGCGGCTTTACTACAAAAGATGAAAAAGACTAAAAAAAAAAGCAATGGGAAAGAGAACCTGGAGAACCTGTTGATTGTCTGGCAGAGAGGGTTATGGAGATGGCTGGGGCATGTGGTGTGATCTGAGGGGGGCTCAGCGGATGGAGGGGGTGGAGGGGATAAAGGGAGTAAAGAGGCTGAAGGGGGTGAAAAGGGATGAAGGTAGTGAAGGGGATGAATGGGGGGAAGGCAGTGTTGGGGATGAAGGCAATGAAGGGGGTGAAAGGGGTAAGGGGATGAAAAGTGACGAAGGGAAGGAAAGGGGTGAAGGGAATGAATGGAACGAAGGCGATGAAGGGGCTGTTGCAGATGTTGGCGGTGAAGCCATTGTAGGGGATGAAGGCAAAAGGGGCTGTTGGGGATGAAGGTGATGAAGGGCTGCAAGGCAATGAAAGGGAGGAAGAGGCTGTTGGGGATGAAGGCAAAGAAGGGCTGGAAGGGGCCGTTGGGGATGAGGGGAATGAGGGTGATGAAGATGATGCGGGGCAGGCAAGGGCTGTTGGGGATGAGGGTGATGAGGGCGATGAAGGGCAGGAAGGGGCTGGTGGGGGGAGGGGG
>NW_008238340.1:833851-840655 GCF_000691975.1 Corvus brachyrhynchos
TTTCATTTTTTTTATCTTGAAACCGCTGCCTGGGAAGTGTCGGCTGGCTCCGGCCGCTGCCAGCCCGATGCTGAGAGAACTCTGCTCTTTCAAACTGTCTTCAGAAGTTCTGGCACTTCGCAGGCCCCAAGGCTCGCCTTCTGCCAAGCTGGGTGAGCAGGGCTCGAAGAAATTAATTCCAGAATTGGTTCCCTCACTGCTAATGTCCGTCTATGAATTATTCTCCTAAGTCGGAGAATAATTTATGGTGGTGCAGTAGTAGCGTGGGGGGAAAAACATTTGGGGTGAGATGAAAAAAATTCATGTAAGACATTTAGAACAGCTCAAGAGATGTATCTTAAGTGCATTTTTTTATTTGAAGCCGGAGCAGCCTGTGGAGCATTGCTGATAACCATCTCATGGGCAGGTAGCTGAAGTATTCAGTGAAGTTTCCAGTGGTTTCAAATTCATATGAAGCTGTAGAATTTCCATTCCGAAGCAGTAAAGAAAACTTTAAGTTGTTTTCAGCTGTTGAGGAGGGAAGATAAGGTGGTGTAGCTGCACCTGTTAAATGATCATTCAGTGGCAAGAGAACTACTCTTCTTATTTCACATTTCAGTGAGCAGCAGTGGACAGCTCTAGAGAACAGCAGGGCTGCTTGTGCTTCTGATGCTGCCCCAGTTTGCTGTTCCTAGTCTGTGCTCTGGACTTTGAGCATGTTATTTGGATGCAAAGTCTTTTCCAGCTTATTCAAATATACTAAATAGATTAGGGGAACTGGAGAGGTACAGCAGCATGGTATATAATTATTATGTTCCTCACCAGGAACTGTAGCGATAGGACAAGAAGTAATGGTTTCAGACTGAAAGAGGGGAAGTTTAGGTTAGATACATGGAAGAAATTCTTCCCCATGAGGGTGGGGAGGCCCTGGCACAGGGTGCCCAGAGAAGCTGTGACTGCCCTGGCAGTGTCCAAGGTGGGTTGGATGGGGCTTGGAGCAACCTGGGATAGTGGAAGGTATCCCTGCCCATGGCAGGGGGTGGGGCTGGATGAGCTTTAAGGTCTCTTCCAGCCCAAGGCATTCCATGATTCTATATTGTTGTCTTGTGACACTTACCACATTTCAGTAAAAATGATGAGCATGTTAAGAATTCAGGGCTGCTTTCCTTGGTGTAGAGAGAGATTTCCAACTGTGGAAAAGCATGGTGGTGAATCAGTGAGAGCATTGGCACTCTTCAGATGGAGATCTGCATCACTGATAGATGAGGGAGTGACTTTTAAGAAACAAAAGCACTTTTGGACTTGCAGAGACAGCAATGAGAACCATGTGGAGGTACCTGTTGGTTTTCAAAGATATGGGTCCCAGGATTTTCTGGGACAGCAGTGCCTCCACAGTCCATGGCATAGACCATAAAAATGTGGCACTTACGGTGAAACCCTAGTTATGTTAACTGAAGGGCAAATCATTACTTTGAATACAGTATCTTTGCTAGAAATGCCATGATAAGTACGGTGTTTGGAGATTCCTGAGTTGTTGCTTGTTTTATGGGAATCCAAAGAACAGCTTTCTACCAGCGCAGCATGGAAGGTGGGGAAGAATGTTCCAGTACTTCTGTGCATTTGTATAACACATCCATTTTTCACTATTGAAAATTTTCTTGAGAATGGACGGGAAGTAAAGGAGAACATCTTTTTCTGTAAAAACTGAAATGGCTCTGGAAGTCCATCCTGTAATGCAGTGATATCCCCATTTCACTTTTACACATAAAAGCCTTGATCCTTAGGGGTAAATAAGTAATATAAAGTGTGTTAAAGGGAGATGCTGCTTACTGCATGTCTCTCTGTTGAAAACAGAAGTTCGGAGTGGTTTAGACAAGGCAAACCTGTTTAAAGTACTGCAATATCTTTGCTGTTGAACTTGTTAACATGGAAAGGGCAGATATGATCCTGATACTTAACCCCCCAAATGACATAATTTCTTTTACCAATGTATTTCTTCTCCACTGAGAATAAGCTGAAAAATATTTCTTCTCTGCCTCTGTATAAAACATGCTGTAGTCAAAAGTGGGAGGATGAGTCCTGTGTTGTAAAAGGAAATGACTGAAATCGGCTTTTTCACATAGTAGTAAATCAGCAGAGTACTTACCTGAGAAAATTTTCATTAGGTTTTACTGCATTTGCGAGTCAAATTAAAGTGCACTCATATCTGAAGATTGGAAAGGTGTTTCTGCATATTTGCATTTGTTAGAGACTTGTTATTTTCTGTTGACTTCTCTTGACTAGTTGATGTTTGATTAAGAAACTTGGGGTTTGTGTTGTGTTGGTAATTTCTTGGCTTATTTTCATGGTTACCTGAATAAACCTTCCTGGGGTATAACAGCTTATTTGGCTACGTGGCAGTAAGCAAAGCCTTTTTTCCTATTGGACAATAGGTAATAGATTTTAGTGTTTAGAAAATCATTGTCTGCCCTTTTTTTCTCTGTTCTTATTCAGGCAGCCTTGGGTAGCTGAAAATGTCTTTGCATTTAAGTGCCTGTCAATAGAAACAGGGTGCCCTGTCACATGCATATTTTAATCTTTAAAAACTTTATTTTTTTAAATTGGCAAGCTTTGTTTCACCGAATGCATGGAAAATTCGTGGATGAGAGTATTTCAATATTGAATTGAAAACATATAGATGTCCTGATGTTTAAAAAATGGTCATGTGCTGCAGCTAGAAACTAAAACAAAGCCAAGAGCTGTGTGATATCCCAGCCTGAACCCCGGTCATTAGGAAAACAGGCCATGGAGACTTTCAAGTTGTTCCTGGTTCTCTAATGAACATGTTTTTACTGGAGCAGTGACGTAATGCATGTCCCATTTTCAGCTTCCAAAATAGGATTGATACTCTCATGCCTGGTTTTTCTTTTCTCTGAATTGGAAGCAGCATTCTCTTTCAAAATGCTCTTTGATTCTGGGATTTAAAAAACCCCCACATACAGCAATGATAAATCTAGCTTATAAAATCAGAAGATAGTCTACTTAGTAAAATCTAGGAATGCTGACTAGTCTGTTTCAGTCTGATTGAGTTGGAAAGGGATGATCTGCAATGCTGGTTTTGAATAAAACTACTTGCTTTTGTTTGCAGACTTTATTCCTAAGAAGTTATAGGTTTTCTAATGGAATATTTAAAATTCTGAAGCACAGATTCAGAAATAACGTCAAAATACTTTTTGCTTTAAGCATTTTGTTTTAGAGACCACAGTGTTTCCTTAAATACAAATGTCTTGTATATTCTTACCTGAATAAATATAATTTGTTGCCTAAAACTGAGCCTTTCAGAAAAATAAGTTTTTCTGAAGCTCTAAGATAAGATGATCTACTGCATCTTTTCTCTTATTTGTTTCCCAGATGCTTTAATGTCTTGAGTAAGTGTGTAGTATTTTTGTACTCACGAGATATAGAAGTAAGTAGTAGTTTAAAATCAATATGACTTGGCAATGTTTTCTTAGAATTAATTTTGAAAATTTGGGTTGCTGGTGTGCATGCTTCACTTTTGGGATAGAACCTTTATTATTCTTAGGGATTTCAGTGAATGGCTGAAGTTCACTGTGGTAGATGTTATTAACAATATTCAGGTCTTTAATAGTTTATATTGCTGTTGAGTTTGGAGGAAAGGTTGGGTGAAAATACTTGTTACCTGTATTTGATGGAGCTGCTGAGTGACTTTTTCAAAGTACTGATGCAGTTGTGGACTTTAAAGTTGCTAACTTTAAAACTGATTTAATGGGGCCATCATTGTGCCTTTAATAGATGACAGATTCCCCTGGTGACACATCAGAGCAGCATGGTTTTCTTCGGGGCTTTCCTGGGAAATCCTGCATACAGGACCTGACTGTGTGTACCTGGGAATTCGTTAGTGTACGGAGCCAGAGCTTGTTCCTGCTTGCAGTGACAAGAGTAAAGACCTTGTTGGTACTCAGTGATTGTGCTGGGAACTAATGTTTGGGCAGCAGTTGTAGAATTCACTTAATAATTTCTTGAGTTTGTTGAACTTTGTGTACCAAAAGTTAAACCCCAAGTTTACTGTTACAGATGCTTCTGTTCTTACAATGTTTCATTTTGGTAGAAAGAAAACTAGTGGCTGTACACAAGACTGTGTATAGTATTAATTTTATTTATTTTACAGTGCAATTAATCTTGCTTTCCACATAGTTGAGTTCACTGTTAACAAAGTAAGTGATGTGGAAGAAGGAAAAAAATGCAGAACTGCAGGTATAAAATTTTAATATGAAGTGTGTATTTTAAATTAATAGCTTTAAAAATACTTGTTGAAGCTTTTGGTTTACTACAAATTTAATTTCTCCCCTAATTCTGTTTTATGCTCAAGTGATTCCACTGGTAATTGGTAGTTGAAAGAATATAGAATAGTACAGTCTGTTAGGAATCTGCCTAAACTGTCTTGTGTGGATGTTTAACTACATCAGTATATTAAGATTTGTTGTCATCTTGTAAAAAATACCATTGAGAGGCTTGGATACAACCAGTTGTATAAAAGTTGAATAAAATATTTACAAAATTTGTAAAAATATCATTATTTTTGTTTTGAAAATTCTTTGTTAACTATTAATTCTAAGCAAAATAATTTTGTATTAGTATATGAAAAAGAAGAAAAGTGTATTTTTACTGCTCAAATGAAACAAAATAAGATTTTGTCTGCTTTTCACATTTTTAAAGTGATTTATTTAATAACTGGGCTAAGAAAGTTCAGCTTAGAGGAAATTTTCAGCTTGACAGAACTTCCCTTTAACTCTGCAGCCCGTCACTTTATTGATATTTACTTGTCTCAGATTCTACACATTTAGTGGTGGATAGTGATGGTGTTCAATGTTTGCTTCTGTAAGACAGTCCTTTAAATCCTTATTGTCTGTGTATATCTGGAGCTTTGGGCTAAGTGTGCAGTGTTGGAGATGAGGTGTCTGCTTCAGAGGACTGTCATTCACCACTGTTACATGGGCAATTCCTGCACTTGGGTTCCTAGATTTCTTTCCAGATTTGTGATCAAAAGTGATTATGTAAACAGCTAAGCCTGTGGTATTGAGGGAATTATGATCTTCTGTGAGAGGGAGGAGAAAAGGTAGAAATAGGCAGGTGGAGATAATAACAACATAAACTTGTGCCATGGCCTGGTGCTCCTCAGGCTGTGCTCCTGTGTCCATAAAAGGTTCTTGCTTTTCTTGACTTTATGTGAGTAATTGTATAAAAATATTCTAACAGTATAGAAAAACTAGACATTTGATACTAAAAATAAGTTGGGTTTCATACTAGGAAATTATTTGACGCCTCTCTTGCTGCACAAAATATTTCATTTATAAAACGATGTTGTATGGGTTTTGTCCCAATGAACAATGAATAAGAGTGCTGGGTTTTTCCCCTGATGTTCAGGCCTCAGCTCAAGTACAGAAGTTTATACTGACTCCAACACTGAAATAAGTTAGGAAGTTAGTAATAATGCATTCCAGAAGGAAGGCTTTTCTTTGGATGTGTACAAGCTGTTCAGATGGAGCTCCTTATCCCGTAACTGGTCTCTGCTGGCAAACTTTAAATCCCACAGAATCAGTTGCAAAACTGGAACTGAAATACAGATGTTGCAGCTCTTTGTTTAAATGCTCACGTAGTATGGAAACACCGGGACAAAAGGAGTTGATCCTGGAAGAGCTGTATACAACAGAAATATCATTTCCAAGGACATTTTTCCTTTTCTTATGGATTTCTTAAGCAATGTAATATTTGAATGATGCTTGACAGTGTTGTCACTTTTGCACAGCATTAAGAATTCTTTCAGTGCAAAGATGTGAGGGATTATGTGACATTTATTTGGAGTAGATTTTTACTTGAACTTATTTTAAATTAAATGTTAGTACTTATGCAGATTACTTAGTAAAAAAGTTCAGTTGATCATTGTTATAGCAGGACAACTAAAGACAGGGAAGAAATAGCAGTACTTGGATAAAGTGCTTTAAGTGAAGAGGGACCAGTTAACTTCCAAAAATGGGGACGTTAATTTATTGAAAATTCTGTATGACCATGGGACTAAAAGTGCTTTTGGCCTAATTTGCAAAAAAGGCTGTTTTGTATGTGTTGACAAAGAAAGGAAGTGAGTTGATGTCCTTGACCCTTAGATATGGCATCGTTCTGATTAGTTTTGCCTCAAGTTGTGAGTTTCCAAATTTGATGCCTACTCAAACTACGAATTTTTGTCAGATACCTTTTGAAATCTCAGGCTTCTATTAAAAAGGAATGTAAAATGCATTAGTGTAATAAAATACCTCAATACAGCTCAATTTTAAGGAATATTTTCCTGTTTCTAATATGGAAGAGTAGAGACTCAATACGTACGTTTTTTAAATTTGAAAACCACATAGGGCCTTCCATAATGCTTTGATATAAAATTCTAAAGAGATCTGAATTCTAAAGTTCTTAAAAGTACTCAATCTTGAGCAAACTAACTTACTATAAAAAACAAATGGAACAATATTACCTGAGCACATCTGTTACATCATCGTTTAAAGTGGGAAAAAGATTAATGCTAGATACCCATCTTGAGATTATTCAGACACATTTGAGCTGTAATAAAAAAGCTGTAGCTCGGAGCAGATTTTTTCTGAAGCAAAATGCTCCTTTTCTACAGATGATTTAGAAAGAGAAACTACAGCTCTGTGTGTACTTTCAGTTCAATGTAAATTTGTACACGGGTACATATTACAATTGTCTGTTTTTCTTTTTAGGGTTCATGTAATCAAAGGAGTTTCTTTGCTGTGTGTATCTTTTCAGAACACAGCAGGA
>NW_008238340.1:840671-855765 GCF_000691975.1 Corvus brachyrhynchos
GCAGGAATTCAAAATGAATCAGGTGAGTAGAAATGTAAGACTTTATCAAAATACTTAGAACAGTTAATTATTAATAAGAAAAGTAAATCATCCACTAAAAAAATGTTCTTTAAAATCTTCAGTTGCATTAGATTTCATAATCATCCATTCTACAGCGTGTATGCTTGTGAGATGTCTGTTATTTCATGGATTCGAGGTTTTTGTGAATTCCCTTTAGCAGTGTATAAGTTATTACTCCTGGCACCTCTTCTAAGAACGCCTCTCCAGAAAATTCTATTTCCTCCTGAAGCTGTACGTAATAATTCAGTTCCTTATAAAAGTGGTTTGAAAATTGAAGGCTTCCATTTTTAAAAATCTTTTTATAATCACTTTCCTTTTTCAAATGTGCAGTAAACAGTCTGCCACAAATTTATAGATTGGGAAATCTCACACTTTTCTGGAATCTCCTGGAACCAAGTGGAGAGACTGGGAAAGCATGTTTCCTTTGTGGAGCAGCACTTTGCTGTATGGAGTCACGAGTATCCTGACTGGAGGGTGTTGTTCTAATCGGCATTTTATTCTGCGTTTGTTTATCCAAGTAGTCCATCAGTTTGTCTGTCACACAGCTGTATTACTTAGAGATATAGAAAAAATATGTGTTGCCTCAAATTTTTCTCACAAGTCCTTCTCTTTCTGGCTGGTTTTACCAAGCCCCTTTGGCATGGGCATGTGATCATAGGGTATCACACTGCAGGAAAGCCGTTTTTACTTTGCTGAAAAAGTCAGCCATGAACAGAAGCTTTGTGAGTCAGAAACAACCACAATACAGAGTTTTATAAAATGCTTTGTATACTTCAGTGCCTGTAGCCAGCATGTGCTTTTATTATCCTTATTTGATCAGCAGCAGGCCTGAATACAGTTAGCATTTGCTGAAGTGTGTTTTCTGTGAAGTCATAGAAGTATATGCATAAGTAATTACAGCACGGATTGGGTTGGTGGGATGTTTCCTCTTGCTTTTTTTCTCTGATTTAAAGTAAAAACTCTTCAATATGTTTGTACATATTAAAAAGGTAAAAAGCAAAATATAATCTCTATCAGAGTGTTGAAATACTTATTGTAAAAATACATACTTGTTTTATATCTATAGACAAATATAATTTATATCTATGAAATAGAAATGACATTTGCATTAGCACACTTTTAAGCATTAATAGTCTATTTTGGGGAGCAGGGTTAACTGTTACTTCAAAGTTTTTGTTGAGACTTGAAATTTTTTCACCTGTATGATTTGTTTTGATGCACTCAGTGGCATGAAGCCAGCAGCCTATGGCTCTCTCTGCTTGAGGAATAATCCTGCTTTATTAGTCATTCCAATAAGCTTTGGATTCTACTAAAACTCTGAAAATTGTAGATCCTAATCTGTAATTGTTATCGACTGTTTCGTTCCCATTTGTGTGTCCATGTCCCGTCATGGCCTGTCTGTTGTTGTGTTCCTCCATGCTGATTTGTTTCTAGAATTAAATCAGATTTCTGTGCTGGATATATGACTGCTCTATCATCTCATTTATGCTGTGCTGTGGTGTGTGTCATCTTACAATTAAAGGGTGAGATGACCCTTCCTCTGGGAGTTCTTACAACAGGTTAGGGTCCTCCTTGGTGTTTCTGGCTTTCACCTTTGGTTTCCAAAGCACATGGAGCCCATACGGCTTTTAGTTGTTTGCCTGCCATTTGTATTAAGTTTGTATTTAGCATCAACCCTGTGGTGTTTTTTCTTGCAGTGCTCTTGTCATTTCATTCACTGTTGACAAGTTGTAGTGCCAGGTCTGTATAAGAAATGTTTTTGCCTGATGCCAAACATCTTTCAAGTGGTTTGTTCTCATATTTCTTTGATTCTGCTTGTCTCTGCTTTTGGTGTGACTTTGGTGACCCTGAAACTAACTGCTCTGGTGTTGATTCGGTTTATGTGAAAAGACTGTTAGTTTTGTGGTTTATTCCACAGAACTCTTGAAGTAGTGAAGGAAAACATTTTCATAAATACTTTGATATGACCTTCTTGTTGTAAGGAGAAGGAGGATTAAGAAAAACCCCATCTGTTGTTGGAATTTATGGTTTTGGGTTTCTTGGAAGATTGCTGTCTCAGGATAGGCAGTATGTGTCCTCTTTTAAAAGGAGATCTTCCTCTAATATGTAAATTAGTTTGTCAGAATAGCTGAATAATTTATTTTAAAAACACCAAGCAAACATGGGGTTTGATTGGTAGCATTTACTACATTTCAGACTGCACTAAGACAGAGTAGAAGGATTTGGTTGCTACCTGGAAAACAGCATGAGCAGTTACTTAAAACGTGCTGAGGAGTACGGGAACAAATGACACTTGCTCTTGTACTGAAACTTCCTCCCCCCATTCCTTCTGAATTTTTCAATGATTATTTCAAATATTTCCAATACCTCTTTAATTTTCAAGCACACAAATGGTGTGAAATTGTGGCACCAAGAGGGGTAGCCAGGTAAGGTGCCTGGACAAGGAGAGACCTTTCTGCTTTCCTGTGCTAGCTGGCACAACTACTCTTCCTCAACTACCTCTTTTAACTTCTCTGCCATCTCCTCCTTCCCTCTTCAGTGGCATGCTTTCCTTTACCTTCTCGGTTTTCCTAATGCTGTTTCCACCCTAATATGATACCGACTGGCTATCTGTCATTCATTGCACTGTTCAGGATGGTTTCTTTCCTTTTCGCTCCAATTTCTGACCACCTCTAAATACTTGTTGCAGGTGCCTTTTCTACTCTGCTTGTTTGTAACATTATGGACTATTCTGTGGTTGGTTCATAAGTGCAATTAGTTCATAAGTGGTGTAAAAAGTTGCTTAATGTGTTAAAAGGTACCGTCAGAGTGTGTGAACTCTGGATTTGATGCAAACAGGAAAAGTTTCAGTTAAGGCACCACTTCAGCCCTCATAGGATCCTTTGGCATTGTTCTAAAGACACTTCATACCGGCTGATTTAAATGCTAGAATGTAATTTTCTGATTAACTTCAGAGTAAGAAGCTTGAAAGTGAAACAGGCTTTAGGTGTTTTTGTATTCAAACTTGCAGCCTTGGAGGGAGCGAAAAGTACTGTGTTAAGGCTTCAGATAAATGCAAAAGTTGGCTGTAGGACATGCACAAGTGCTCTACCCTTATCAAGAGGTGAATTTTATAAACAGGAAAATAAATCTAAATGTGATTCTTAAGTCTTGGTAGAAAAGTGATTGAAATACAGTATTTCTTTTTGGTAGACAGACATTGCTTGGGGACAAGTTGTGATCTGGAAAAAATTTCAAGTAGCTACATCTAAATTGCAAATAAAAAGAAATTGCACTGATTTGACTGAACTAAATTGTTTATTTTCCTGTTTTGAATTTGATTATTTATTACCATTCATTTGAGGTGTGAAATGCATTGTTGTGTAAAGGCCATATCCAGTTTTCTAGTACTTATGAAATCCATTAATATGACAAGTGTTGGATGGGTCTTAAGTGTTCTCTGAATGTCCTGCTAATCTCTGATTTATGCAGGTAAGTGCACAGTAAAGTTGTGGTTGTATACTACTCCATACAAATACACTTCTTAAATGGTAGAACAGTTTGGGGATATTTATGGTTAAAAGGAGGTGTGACTATTAAGAAATATACCAGGAAAATCAAAGATATATCACAGTGCTGTACACTTCTGTCTGAATCAGTTGAGTCTCACTTTTCAGCTTTGATAGGTTAAAAATTATTTGCAGGCTTAAGATTTTTAACTGTTCATCAGCAGTTGAGGTTTTTAACTGCTCATCAAAACCCCAAACCAAAAACAACACTCTCCAAGGAAACTAAACCCCCAAATGAAACCTAGCCAAAAAAACCATCCTGCTTTTAGCTTCAAACTGGAAGTGCACCATTCTGAGAGCTGTCAGCCACCCTCTTCTATGTCTGTATATAATTTGTTAGAAACCACTGGGAAAAATAGGCTCGGTTCTCCCCTGATGAAATCCTAGGGTAACGTACTGGAAAGATGTTTAGGTTTCTTTGATATGCTGAGAAGAGCACGTTTCTTTTTCAGCTGAGACATGGCTTCATGCATATCAGTTCAAGGCAAACAGATGTCTGAAAATCAGGCTGCTTTCACCAGTATTTTTCCTTTTGGGCTGTTGAAAGAGCAAAATAAAGCTTTGCTCTGCTTTGAATAGACTTCAGCTATTCTAACTAATAAATAAGTATTTCTCCTTGGTGTCTTCACTCTTGGACGGGAAGGGATTTCTGGCATTCTCTCCCTTCCATAGTTTCCAGTTTGGGGGTCTTTCTCCCCTACAAATAGCTCTCCGGGAGCTCTCTGTGCAGCTGTTAAGGCTTATGAAGGCAGCACTAGAATAACCTTGCTCTAACTCCAGTTCTGTCATTTTCCTCATTGTTGCAGTTAAAACTGGCAGATTTGTTCTTGTAACTCCACTCAGCAAATTGGGTTTTCGAACGTAGTGAATCATTGCCATAGCAGCACCCTGACGAAGACTGGGTGCTGAGGAGCAAAGGCTGAGAAACATTATCTCTCTTGCTTTAGAGATAAAAACCATGAAATTTGATAGCATATTGAGCTGCATTTTAAAATACATTTCCAGTATATTCAAAATTCAGCATATTTCAAAAGTACTCACTGGAAAATACTCTGAGTATTAGTCAGTATATGAAAACTACTATTGTATCTCTGCTTTATAGGTAGAAGCCAGAATAATTTCCAAAAAATCGGAGTTTATTTGGACAAATTTCTCGGTTTAACCTCTCCTAAAAATGGTTTCAGAGCTCAACTATAACATCCTTAATATTAGAGTTGTTCCTGCCATTACCACCAGTGTTTGTTCCTGACCAGAATGATTAGAGCTCCATGTTAGAGGGCAGGGAGTTTTTTTAGGATATGTGGTTCAATAAAGGCTTAGTTCTCACCAAGCACAGTTCTTTCAGAATGCAGACACATTTTATAGGAAACTTTGCATTCTTGTAACTTTGAAATTTTGGTTATTTCTATCAGAAATAGTGTTTTGTTAATTGTAAGTAGGTAATAGGGAGCAGGTTGTTTTATGACAAGTGTGAGTAGTAACAGTATGAACAGTACTATAAAAATAAGATTGAACCTTGGAGGCTCCTTAAAATGGAACTAATCACTTACTGGGCAGTAAATAATTTATTAGTTTTATATTGCCTATCAAACTTTAATATAAAAATATCTTAAAACTTCTTATATTAATTATAAGCTGCTGGCTAAAGTTCTGAGCTGTTGCTTGATGTAGGAAATGTGACTAACATTTATGATACTGAAATAACTATTTAAATCCCTTTGTTCTCTTTAAAAGCTGCTTTTAGCTTATACTCTTTGTTGCAGAGCAGTAAACTTGACATGCACATACTTTAATCACCAAGAACTGTAGGGACAAGACAAGGGGGAATGGCTTCATGCCGACAGAGAGTAGGTTTAGACTGGCTATCAGGAGGGAATCCTTGACTGTGTGGGTGGGGAGGCCCTGGCACAGGGTGCCCAGAGAAGCTGTGGCTGCCCCATCCCTGGCAGTGTCCAAGGTCAGGTTAGACGGGGCTTGGAGCACCCTGGGGTAGCGGAAGGTGTCCCTGCCCATGGCAGGGGGTGGCACTGGATGAGCTTTAAAGATACCTTTGGGGGGCGTCACCACTCCAGGGAGGAATCCCCACACACACTGCAAGAAGGGGTGTGTCAGAAGACCCTGTTCAGAAGCGGGCCTGGGCTTTTCTAGGATGAAGTGCTGGACTGTCAGTCAGGTGTCCCCAGGCAGCTGTGCCAGCTCAGCGCTTTAGGCAGGTTATCAGTAGTATCACTTGTTTGTTCCTTTCTCGGGTACTTTATCAGCTCTGCGACATCTTCTCCTAACCCTCAGGATGTTTAATTTTGGGATTGATGAGTCTGCCTGGTTTTAGCATTATTAAACACCAAAAGCAGCATGACTCCACCCCCCTCCATTCACCACTGATAGCTTTGCAAATAGGGCATTGTCTTACCCCACTCCAGGCAGAGCATCCTGCTACACTGTGGTAGAATAGATGGTGTATCCCAAGTGCAAGTGCTAGTGTCTGCGTTGGAGTAGTTAATTTACTGCAACACTCTCACTTTGAACAGCAGAGCAAATAACTTTCCGGGTTTTTCAATTGTATGCACTTGTTGGAACTTTGGGTCTGGTTTTCTCCTGAAGGTACCTTTTAGTCTTTCTCACAAGGGGTACTTGGTCACTTAAGGCAAGATGAGAAACTATTTTAGTTCGATTTTGGGGGACTGATTAGGCTGACTATGCCTGTAAGTCATCCTTTGAAAAAGGGAAATAAATGATTGCTAATGAATATATGTGGAATTATCCTCAGTTTGGAAATTTTACTTTGATGCAAGTCAGAAGGTTTCGAAGCTCGTGTGGGTTGATCACCTGCTGTGTAGTTGTTTCTGCCTGTTAATGGTGGTTGGCTTTTTGACTTGTAGAACACAGCTGACTCTCCTGTTGCTGTGGAGACCTTGGATGATGTTCCTGAGCACGTGCTTAGGGGCCTTCCTGAGGACGTGAGGCTCTTCCCATCTGCTGTTGACAAGACTCGGCTTGGTGAGTGCTACAGCTGTGAAAAGAGAATGAAGATTTTTACAGTAGCTCACATAAATTGGAGTTGCTGTGAAAGCATGGATCCCTCCTGTGCTGGGTAGAGATGATGTCTGGTGTATTTGTCTGAAATAATTCCTCTTGGGAAGAGTGGACAGCTCCCCAGTCCGAGAGACACATGTAACAATCTTAAGAAATACGAATTGTGAGTAGAAGATTTGCCTGAAATAACTTAGGTTAGTTTTAACTCCTGATACATATCTCCTCAGGTGTCTGGGCAACAAAGTCAATTTTGAAAGGCAAGAAGTTTGGACCATTCGTTGGTGACAAGAAAAAAAGATCTCAAGTTAAGAGCAATGTGTACATGTGGGAGGTAAGAAACAGCCTGTAAATGGAAAAATGGGCCTGTCACCAGGTCAATATTTTGTTTTTAGCTTTTACTTTTTCCAGATATTTTAGAAATAGACTTGATATAAGGTAGTTGCTATCTATTACTGCCATTACTAACAGTTATTTATAGACATTTGGATGGAGCAACCATTCTGAATTACAAAGCTTTATAAACTATTGGCATTGTTTGAAATTGCTGTATTTTTTATATGCTGTGTGTGGATCACACCTGTCCTTAAGAATTTTTTGCTGATCTTTGGTTTGTTGGCTTGAATCCTGAGTGCAACTGAGTGCTGTCAACTGCTTATGAAATTAGGAGGATATGGAATCTCTTAAGGAAGCCACATCACTCCTCGTTTTGCTCTTTGAAAACCAGCTTTTGGAGTTTTTTAAGAGTTCTCAAGTGTTGCAGTATTTCTTGTGCTGGGCTTGCCTTGAAGCAAGTGTTGTCTGGGCAGCTGAACTGCTCTGGAAGCTCCACTGGTAGTCAGGAGACCTTGGATATTATGTAGATTCCAAAGTGTAAATGTCATAATCTGGAGCTGAATCCCACCTACAGTGTCCTTAAGGCAGTTCATCACCACTTCCAAAGACTTCTTCAGTCTTTCTGAAGACAAACACAGCACATGGTTTTATCAAAGTGAATAGTCAAGGAGGAGAGGGGTGGAGGAACTGTGGCATAGAATGTTCTGGAACATGGACTTTTAGGCTAAAGATACTGATAATGGTCATCCATCCTTCTGTCCCCTTGCCTGCAAAAATGGAACTCCCTAAAACCCTGAAAACATGCACAGAGCTTAGTGTTAACCTCTATCAGAGGAACTGATCTAGGACATTCCCATAAATGCAAATTTCCGTTTAGAAAAGCAATAAAGTTTTCAAGTATAATGTTTGTTGCATTGAGCTCATGCTATTACAAACTCTGCTGCGTAAGGTATCTCCAGTTTTGAT
Organism: Corvus brachyrhynchos; assembly: GCF_000691975.1. Classification (NCBI taxonomy): domain Eukaryota; kingdom Metazoa; phylum Chordata; class Aves; order Passeriformes; family Corvidae; genus Corvus; species Corvus brachyrhynchos. The sequence continues at coordinate 848,612 of NW_008238340.1, forward strand.
CTGGTACTGGAACATTTGGTGAGATTGAATCAGCTGAGTAAATTATTGACCTTACAATTGTGTTTCTCAGTGCTGAATGTTCATGGTGGATATTTTTTCAGTTTGTGTTGAGAAATGATAGTTGCAAGTGAGCTGTTTCAGAGTTTCCTAGTTTGCAATGCAGGTGATAATGGGAGCCCTTGTTAGATTCCAGAGTGATTGTGTGTTGCTTTAATAGTGATTTTAGAGTTAGAAAAAAAACCAGCTAAAATGAGACTGCAGCAGTTGGTCCCATATGCCAATACCTGAAACCAGTCCAGAATCTCAACTGTTGGAAAATGTGGTTTGTAGAAGGATGGTGGTGTGTAGGAGCAGTTCAGTATATGGAGACTCAACTTGGGGAACAACCTTTTCCACAAGCATTCCATTTGCTTCTTTAGTCAAGTTAATATGAATAAAAAGTAAGGCTTCTAAAACTGGCATCTCCAGTCAATTTTAAAGATTTTGAACTGTCATACCAGAGGCTTATTGTAAAAAAGATGAGTTGTGTGTGACAGTGTATGCCTGTGGTGTCTGAGGAGAGAACATATTTTCCTTTTCTACTGGAGAAAAGCCACAGTTGGGAAAATGAGAACAAGTGTCTGAAAAGGGAGGGAAATGCTGGTTCAGAATGACTGGCACAGCTGTGCTGAGTGGGTTTTATTGTGGGTACAGGAATCACTTAAAGTCACAATGTTATAGAGAGGAGTTGGAGCTATTTTCTTTCTCACAGTGCACAAGGCCTTTAAACAATATTCTGTGAATTAGACTGTAATGTTCTGTAAATTAGAAAAGCAATAAAGTATTTTGGTTTGTGGAAAACCTATAATAAAGTAACATAAAAATATAGTAAGGTTATATATATATATATGTATAAAAGTAATCAGTAATTACATTTATACATATATTCAATAACTGTTTAGCTTTCCCACAGCATTCTTTGGCTCTCCTCTTCCATTTTAACCAAAAGAATTGCTTTTGCAGTCTCATCTGGGACGTTCTTTATGCTTTCATATTGCAAGGGCTGGGTGTGCTGGTGAACATTCTTTACAAAGTCAGCTGCTGAAATCCATGCTGGATTTCATAATGTCATTTAAGTAAGGGAGATATTTTCTGTTTGCTTGGAAAGAAAACTATAAGATGGTTGTGGTATATTTATTAAAACTTCACTTTTATTGATAAAATTCTATTTCATTAAATCAACAGTATTATCAGCACAAAAAAAAAAGAATTTATTAAATAGGGGATTTTCTAAGCTGTTGTGGAAGTGTACGTAAGATTGAAATTGGAGAACGGTTTGAAAAGCCTTGGAATTACCTGTACAGTATCAGAACATAAAAAGCTACAACACTGTAGATTTTTGGACTTCTAGAAAAACAGAAAAGGAAAAATACCCACTGATAGCTCTTCTTATAGGTATCTAACTTGGATTATAAGAAGAGTGGGAGATGTATAGTATCTTGAAAGAGAAGCAGAATTGCCTGTCATCAGAAAATAGTGAAGGTGTCAGTCCCCTTCTTGCTTTATTGCAAGTTGCCTGGAAATGTAAACCAGGAGTAGGTGTCAGCCTTTTCCCCAAGAACAGAAACCAAAGAATTTACACAGCATCTTGGAACATGCAGAATTTTATTGATGTGGCCAGTTTTTTAAGGTGGTCACAAGATTTCTGAAAGGTTAAAATGTTCTTTTATACCCTAAAAAGAGATTAAAGTATGCTTCCCCATATCTTTCCAAATAAAGCAAATGCTTCTAGCTTCTTTATTTTTATTTTTTCCAATTCCTCAGATGGTAAAAATAAAGCTCTGTGGCCTTCATATCTTAAAATCAGTAATTTTACTAAATGCAAAATCTAAAGTACCATTTCAGGCTTGCCAAACTGAAGAAAAAGTGTAAAATGTTTTAGGGATTTTGGCTTTTGAGCCCAGAGCCTTCAGAGATGAGATTGCAGGCCACAGGTGGGTTTTTTTCCAATTGTAGCAGTTTCTCTAAAAGATTGCAGAAGAGCAGCAACACTTTGCCCACTCCAGCCCTGGCTCTGCTGTGCCCTTTGTGTTGTCTCTGGCCTGGGGTGATACCAAGTACCTTGTGTAGCTGTGAAATGCAGTGTTTTAGTGCAGTGGTGTGAGCAGGTGTCTCTTTGTCTGCTGTCTCTCTCACAGGTGTATTACCCAAACCTGGGCTGGATGTGTGTGGATGCCACCGACCCAGAGAAGGGCAACTGGCTCCGCTACATAAACTGGGCCCGCTCAGGGAAGGAGCAGAATCTCTTTCCTCTGGAGATCAACAGGACCATATACTACAAGAGTTTAAAGGTATCACTGTCTGAACAGCTGCTACTTTGTTATCTTTTATTATTAACCTCTTTACTCTGCTTTATTAAATTTTTTTTTTCTTTGTACTTTCATTAAACAGAGTTTGAAACATTTTATGAAATATATTTAAAACACTGCAAATGCTACACATCATTGGTATAAATTCTTATCTGCCAATACCTTTGACATTAAGATTTACTGTTAAACTACAGAATGTTTCAACAGTAAGTCTATCTTATTGGCTAATGATTTGCTGTAGCACCAAATTGGATATAAACTAGAATGAAAAACTACAGCATATATGAAATAAATATTATGCTATTTTTGTAGATACCAATACTTTTTCTGCTGAGGACGTTTTTGCAGTAATCAGTTTTTATGGTCTGTGCATCTTATGACAAAGTTTGGCTGTCAAGACACTTTTATGGGTAGCTCCATGAAACTATTTCTCATGGTTTTACAGCATTTCAGTTTTGTTCAGGGAGTGAGGGGGAGGCAGGGAAAATGATGTAGTTCCTGGAGCATTTTATCTCCCAAAACAAGAAAAAAATGGTTTAACTGTAGTGATGGAGCATGTTAGGTTAAGAATATTGTGGCTTTAAAGTATTTCTTGAATCCCTGATCAAGACCTCCTAGCAGTGAGTGTGTGTAGCTTGACTTTTTTTTAATTTAAAATACTTTTGGGGGTTTTGGGTATATGCAGCCTTGTTTTTGCACTATTGCCGTTCCTTCCATTTCCTTTGTGAGGCCAACAATATCTGTTAGTAACTGGTATTTGCTTAAGAAAAGATTGAGTTGATCCCATGCAGTTTTGAAGTTTATGGGGCAGTACAGCAGTAGGTAAATGTTAAATTTTAGGTCACTCAAGCTAGATTGAAAAAACCTTCTAAACATTTTCTGAACTTTCTAATGGCATTCAAGAAGAGGTTCACTATTGTCAGCCAGACTACTGACTTCTCTGCAGTGTTTATTCCCAGAGGGCAGACTCCCAATATGTCTCTGTAGCCAGCCTTGATTTCTCTAGACTCTTTATTTTGGATTTCCTCTGCCTTTGCCCACAGTCTCACTAGCTCATTAATGTAAGTGTGCTTTTGGAGTCGTTCTGACATTTTAAATTTCTCATTGAATCTTTTCTGCAAAAGTTTTAGTTCTGACAAAGACAAGCATTCATGTATTAAAAATCTGTTTATTTGATGCATGATATTGCACTTTGGAAAATTACTGCTTGAAGAGGCTGAGCACTGCTGACAGAATAACAAATACTTTGTCTCAGCACTGGAATATCCTTTTGTTCCTTTGACTGTTGTCTCTTGCAACTTGATGAATTTTATCCTAGTCACACCTTACTGCTAACCAAGACAAAGGAAGGCATGTGATAAAGAACATCTTAAATGTCTTTTTGCATATAATGTTAGGGTCTCTACACTGCCATTTCAAACCTGCTGTAAATTTACCAGCCCAGGTATCAACACATGGTTCTTTCCTGATCTTTATCATAATTCATAAATTTAGGGGAGTTCCACTTGCTGAACAAATAAACAGCACAGATTTTATTTACCCCCAAAGGAGAATTCTAGTGGCTTGTGTGTATTTTTGTTCTGCTTTACCTTGAAGCATTGAAAGTATAGTCATGGGGTCTTGTTTTTCCCAAGGCTTCCTTCAGCTTTTTGTAGGTTTTTAATTTGTAAGTTAAACAGGCTGATTTCCAAGCGTCATTGCTAAGATAACAAAGTCCAAGTTTGCTTGGTGTAGAACCACCTCGGAACTGTAGAGCTCTAACTTCCCTGTTCCCTGCTCTCAATGAATATTTACAGAATAGAACTTGAGTGAGCACAAGCAAATGCTGTCCTCTTCTATCTTCCCTTCATCTTTACTGAAGGGCTGAGGGTATTTGTAAGCTGCTTTGCATCTGCTTTCCCCAGGATGCCTGTGTGAGAGCTGTGGTATTGCAGGGGAGCGGCTTAAACTCATGATGCAGTTTCAGCTCTTCCTGCCTCTGCTCATGAGAGGAGCTTGCTGTGTAGTGTTGTTCTGCACACAGGACGGAACTTGAATTCTAGAAAAAGTAAAATACAGTGAAAACTCAGTTTCAAAAAGTCTTCTAAAGAAGCTTGGCTATGAAACTGTCCCTGATTAAAATGAAATTAATTTGATTATGGATGAGTGTTTTGCCAAACAGGTTTATAATAACTCAAGATCCTCCCTGTTACATAGGAGAAAGCAACATAATATTGGGTTATAGAGTGTGAAAGAATCACACAAGTAAATGTTCACTTTGCTTATGTTTGGTCAGATGAGGCCACACCCAGGTGCAGAAGCACAATATCACAGTACAATGCAGCGTCTGTAGTGAAAAATAGGTATTCTGGTAAGGTTGGGCGGGCAAATGTCCATCTCAGTCTGTACAAGACACATTGCAGTGCTTGAAAGTGCACAATAATTGACTTTTAGTCAATCTGTGCTAGAGCCTCTTAGGTCACTTAGGTTAAGTTAATAACTTGTTAGGATATTACTCTGAAAATAACAAATTTTGAACTTACCGAAAGCCTTTTGAACGGAAAATACTCAGATTAAGGACTGTTAAATGTTGCAGTTAAAACAAAAAGCACAAAAAAGTGTGTGGGAATTATTAACCTCATGAACCTTCTCAAAATTCATACCTCTTTTAGCCAGGCTGTTCCAGCCTGACACTGCTACACCAAGGATCTGTAGGGAATAGTTTGGAGGAGGTTGGGTTTTGGAGTTGTTACTAGAGGGTATCACGAGGAAGAGTGGTGGTACAAGTGGCACTTGCTCAGTGTAGTCCTTCTCTTGTATTGCTACTGAGGGAGCAGCTTTAATTGTCTGGTTTTGAAGCTGCTGCTGCATCTCATTTTAGAAGTACAAGGTTAGAGGGCTTAATTTAGGTTCTAGAGCAGTCACAATAAAACTAAATTCATCAAGTTGAACGTTAGCTCCAGCCATGCAGCCAACAAATTATGTGCTTGTTACCACCCTGTGTTTGCATTGCCTGAAATCTCAGCCAGATCTTTGCTCTGGCTTTGTATATTTTTTAGATGATAAGAGTTTTTTTGCATCAGACAGCTCTGCTGCATTCCTTGCTGCTCACCAGCTACAAGGCCATGCAAATAACTTTGCCACTATTTATCCTATCAGGCCTCTGGAACTCAAGGAAGCCAAACCATAGGCTTTGCTTGTAAGTTAAACTTTTCCCTTAGTTGTTAGGATCTTGCATCTCTTGTTGTTCCAGTGTCTGGGGCTATGATGATAATTATCACCTTTATCATGTGCTGTGAGACCTACTAAAAAATGGGCTGTGGAAGAAAGAAATCCTACTTTGGTTCTTGAGACAAAATTCCCCTTTGGCTTCAGACTGGAAATAATAGTCTGAGGACACCCTTTGCTCTGATGTAATGACTAAAAATAGGACCTGGTCTCCACCAGCCCCATGTTCATTAAGCCCTGAAGGAGGGAGATTGTAGTTAAGGCATTTAAATTTTTCTTGGTTTTGGGTAAAATGCTTCAGGAAATGAAGAAACAATGAGGAAGATTTAAAAAGTGAGTAAAAATACATCTTTAGTCTGCCAACTTGGGGACTTACTAGTTTGAGTCTGATGATACTTTAAGGAGCATGTGAAATGAAGTGATCGATAGAGTTTCTTTTATTGCCAGTGCTGGGAATATGAATAGCATTTGCAGTGATGCCCATTTGACTAGTTTAGTTGGGGGGGGTGGGGGTGGTGTTTGTTTGTTTTTGGTTTTTTATTTGATTAAAAAGAGTAGAAATGATCAATTTGGAATGGCAAGCAAACCTTGATTTTTGTAATCAAGTGGATGTGTTGAACATGTTGTAATTATCTGTATTCCCGTTAACACACTCCCGCAGTCTTTTCCTGGATATTTAGATTTTATTCCAGATCCCTGCTTTAGTGGCTGCCTGAGCAGTTACTTATTATTATATTATAATTAGTTAATGTTATTTAATGCCTTGTATAAAGGTAGGTGTGTTTGTTCCAACCTGATTGCTCTCTGAAAAGAACTAACTGTGAATATCCATAGAAGTGGGCACTGGGATTTAAATCAGTGTCACTATTTGAGGCAAACCACAATTTGGGACATTACAGCTGGAAGGTTCAGCTATAAAAATAATAATAATATAACAACTGTGTATTAATTGTTAGTACAGGGACTATATTAATAATTAACTATATAACTGTATTCATATTAACTGTAGCTATTAATACTACCGCTGTATTGTCAGGAACTGTAGTGATGGGCCAAGGAGCAATGGATACAAATTGAAAGAGGGGAAATTTAGGTTAGATGATAAGAGATTCTTCCCTGTGAGGGTGTGAGACCCTGGTACAGGCTGCCCAGAGAAGCTGTGGCTGCCCCACCCCTGGTCCGAGGCTAGGTTGGACGGGCCTTGGAGCAGCCTGGGACAGTGGAAGGTGTCCCTGCCCATGGCAGGGGATGGAACTGGATGGCCTTTAAGGTCCATCCAACCCCTTAACATTCCATGATTTTTCTCTTTTTTTTTTTTTTTTGGTGAGGATTTTTTTTGTGTTTTTGTTTGTCTTTTTTTTCTGATTTTGTCTTCTTTTGTGATTTTTTTCTGTTTGTTTTTTTTTTTTTGTCATTTTCCGAGGTTGTCTTTTATTTTGGTCTTTTCTTGTCCCTTTTGTGGGGTTTTTCTAGATTTTCTTGTGAATTTTTGTGGGGGGTTGTGACTTTTTTCTCCGTTTTTTTGTGTGTGTTTTAAAATTTGTTGTTCTGGGGGTTTTGGGGTGCTGTGCTGTGCGTGTGTGACCCAGCGCGGTTCCG
>NW_008238340.1:856243-859572 GCF_000691975.1 Corvus brachyrhynchos
AAGGGAGCGGAGTCCGGGGCCGCCGCGATCCCTTCTTAGGAAGCGGGAGCTGAGCTCGGGGCCGCCGCGATCCCTCCTTGGGAAGAGGAGGCTGAGCCCACGGCCGTCGCAATCTCTCCTTGGGAGGCGGGAGCTGAGCTCGGGGCCGTCGCGATCCCGCTTTGGAGAAGGGGGAGCTGAGCCCGGGAGCGCCGGGATCCTTTGGGAAGGGAAGGCTGAGCCTGGGGTTGGGGGTACGTCAGTCGAGCCAAATGAAGAATTCCGGTCCTGTTATTCCCTGCGGTTTTTAATTTCTTGTTGTTTCTAGGCCGATTTGTTGGTTATGGAATTTCGCAGGCGGTGGGAATGGCTGCTCCTGGCTGACTTCGGCCGAGGAGGGAGGGTGGGACAGGAGTTTCGGGTGGTATAAACGCATTATTCCCTCTGTGAATATATATGTCAGACCAGACATCCATTATTTTTTCCATGACTAATTCAGCAGCAGGGTTTTTCAGAGTGCGTGTGCCTCCACGCGTGGCCTTATATAACTGACATTTTGACTAACGTTTTAGGCCAAAATCACAATAAAGCCTTTAGTTACAGGGAGTAGATATAAAAGGGAAGTATTCACAGTTGTAGCACAGATGTATCAATTCCTGTTGCATGGGAATATGTACATTTTGTAATTCTCTGGAGGTTACAGATGAACTAAGATAATATTTTAAGAAGTATCATTACAATTTTTTTAAACTTTAAATGTAGGGCCTGATCTTACAGGTAGTGCAGCTGACTGTGGAACTCACATTGGAAACAAGGTCAGATATTGAGAACAGTTATTGTGTAAGTTTTTTATTTGAGATTGGGGAGGGGGGGCTGTAGTGCACCACAATTAGTTATTTTGAACAGTATTTCATAGGTTAAGCAAATACAAACTGAAATTCCAGCACTGAGTTTTATTTTGTAATGAAAAGCATATTTAGCACATATATGAGCAACACCTGGTAAATTGCAGGCTGTATTATTTTTTTTTCCTAAATCTGCATTATCTTAGCACCTGGAATTTGTGTGCCTATGTTTTACCTGAAAGGCTAGAAAAACAACCTGCAAGAATTTGATTATATGATAAATCAGAAAAGCCAGACAGAATAATTTCTAAGGTAATTTTTCATGGCATAGAAGTTTGATTTGCATTCATGATTTTATAGGTAAAAATATCAGTAAACTAATTTGGTTTCTGGGTTTTGGTTTTGTGCTGTTTTGTAGGTTTTATGTTTTAACTGTTATGGATTTTACAGATTTCAGAATTAGGAGCAGTAAATATTTTCTTCCTTTTTATAAGCACAAGCTCCTTACCAAGGCTCACAATTACTGAATAAAAAGCAACCCAGCAAAAACTCCAAGCACAATATTGAAGAAGTACTTCAGAATAACCAAGAATAATCTATTTATGGAATTATATTATTGTCTCATGAAGCAGAAAGACCAAATTCTTAGTATTTAGTTGATTTGAAATGTTAAAGTTTCAGCTCTAAAATGATAAGGCACTTCATTGGATATTTTTAAATTTTATAGTTCTGTTTTTCACAGGTTTCATTGGAGTTTTTTTTTACACTACATTTACTCACAGGTATTTCAGTTTTTGTAGTAACATCTGCTAATATTTGCAATTCACAGCAATCTTCTTACAAGAAATATACACTTTTTTTCCTGCAGATTTGGTAGCAGTAGCTGCAGTGAGGATTCCAGAATGGTTTCTACTCATATCCCTGCTTTTGTAGATTCAGTTGTATCCTTGGATATGGAAGCTTCTTAACCCTAGACTTGAGGGGTTTTGGGAAATAAAGGAAGTTATAATGAACATGATTGAAAAGTAAAAATAAATAATTCTAATTATATGATACAAAGGGATGAGAGGAGAAAGATTTTTATGAGTTATCTTTATGTGTGTGAAAAATTGAGAGTTAGTATAAGGTAATATTTGAATTAAATAGCTATTTAAGAAACTTGCTAGAGGGTTGTGAAATTTGAATTAATGAGTGACCTAAACCGATCAATAAATTTTTTAAATTTTATTTTGGCCTATGTTGCATGCTGTTGTCTTACACATTGAGAAGAGAATATAACCAAGTAAGAATTGCCAAATTCTTACAACTGTGAATGAGTGTGTCCTTTAGGAACATGTTTTCCAGAAAAGTAAACTGACAGTTTAATACCTTAGGAATGACTAGACAAGACATTATTTGAGAGGTGTATTATGATTTAGTGATGCAGACCATGTAGTTATTAGATAAACTCATGATTATTCTGTATTCAGTAAAACAAATATCCTTTTGAATTTTTAATGCATCTTAGGTCTTACGCTTGAACAGTTAAGATATTTATCATTTGACAAATAACCTTGTTCCTGCCATTTATTTAAAGAACTTTTGACAGATGAGAAAAGGTGACCATTTCACAGGTATTAAAAATGGGCTGTTTTGCCCAATCAGTCGATCAAGGCTTTCATTGCTGTAACATGTTCATGTTGCAGGAGGAATCCTCTCTCTGAATGAATGACAGAATCCTGTCGTGCTGTAAGTCAGACTGATTTACCAGAAGAGGCAGGACAGACTGAAGTTGTGAAGTGTAGGTGAGCCAGGAGCTGACCAGGCCTGGGCAGACACAAAGTCCACACTGAACTGCTCGCCCTGACCTTGAGCTGCACTGTTTGCCAGTGATCCCTGACACAAGGTCCATAATCTCCTTTGGAGTGTATCTAGGATGGCACCTGGCACTTCCTCCAGGTCCCCATCTCCCTGCTGGATATTTTTGGTTTTGTATTCTGCATTCAAACTACTTCATATTCTGCAGGTGTTTGTGTTTGATGGCTCCTGCCTGGCTTGGCCATAGCTGTTCTTAGCTGGAATAAATCTTCTACATCTTCCTTCTGCCATGCACAGCAGCTCAGGAATCCTGGAGGAAAAGGCAGTTCTTGCTAATTTATTTTCATACATTGAAACACTGTGTGTTGTTCCTAAGGTGCATTTGAGATTTAGAAAGAAATTTAGTAGGATAAAATGGTATTGAGAGTGGTGGAAATGCAACCCCCTAAAAAGGAAAACCTGGTGAACTTGGGTACTGTCACAGATTTTTATCAGAGCCAAGCTGTTATCTCTGCCTTAACCACACAGTTCAGAGCCAGCAGCTGCCAGTGCATGACCAACAATAGCTGAAATTAATTTTTTTGTCGTTGCTTTTGCATTTTCTCAAATTTCTTTTTTTTTTTTGTTAAACATTTATCATTGTTTTCTCCCAGGTTGTAGTTAATGTGCTTCTGTTCTGCCTGTCAAGCTTGTAGGGAACTTTGTTCA
>NW_008238340.1:859691-905174 GCF_000691975.1 Corvus brachyrhynchos
TGCTCAATCAGATGCATTAGCACAAGATCTTTCAATAATTCTCCTTCTAAGGAAATAAAAAGAGAACAGCTTGGGTTCACTTTGCAAGTTGGGTTCATGTGTCCTTGAGAGAAGTAGTGTGGATTTTTTTTTTGTCCCATCAGGGCGTTTCTTTCTTTGTATAGGACAGGAATAATTTGTAGCAGTGAGCAGTAACATTGACGGAGTGTTTAGTTCAAAAAGAACACATGGAGCCTCTGACTTCAGACTCACTCAGTCTTTTTCAAAAAAAGTACCTTTTCAGAAGTTAAAGCATTTTTCTTTTTAAAGAAAGGATGGTCATTCAAAAGATGGTCATACCTAAAGATATCCAGTTTTTTAATCAGGCTGTAATCTGCTTTAAGGCTCCAAACTGTGATCAGACGAGGCTAAAATCTCTTTTCCGTTATGGATTTTGTGGCAGATCGAAAGTGGTTTTGAAGGAAGAAAGATACTGATGTTACCCAGAATGAAAACTTGCCCTGCTACGTGGTTGGGAGTAATATCTCTAAAATAGCCTTTTTTGAGGAGAGAAGAGGACAGTGTTTTCTTTCTCCCATGCTTGTTTCTGTCTCTGGAGGTGCTCTGGCCCTCCCTGTGTTCCCCTTACATCAGCCAGGCCCGGGGCTCCTCGGCGGGTGCCTCCCTGGGAGCTGCTCTGGTGCCGTCAGGCTCTCAAGGGGGTGAAAAGTCTGTAATTTCATTCTTCTGAAAGCATATGCTGCATAATGCAGCTGGAGTGGGTTGTGAAACCACATGACCTCTCAGCCACAGTTGTGTCAACTCCTAAAATATTTCTCTATTGTAGTGCAGGCAAAGCACCTGCGTGAGGGTCACCTGTGTTGTGGACAGCCCCTGGTGATTGTTCAGTATGGTTTTAAAGTCTCAAACCATTGCTAATGTTTTAAGGCTTTGTTACCTTAAATGGTTCTATTACTAATGTTGCTGCTTCCCTTAGTTCTTACCAGGTTTCAGGGAGAGTGTGAACTATAGGGATACTCGCAGTAATTAACACTGGCCCAGAGACGGTGTGAGGTGAGGGTGGGTGAATTATGGTTGGCTGTTACAAATAATATTGTGCCTCGGTTTATATCAGGCTGAATGCAAACTGCAACTTCAGGCTTCTGTTTCCCACATGTAAATGAACTCTGTCATCCTAAAAGCTATACTGTTTTTTCTCTTGTCTGAAAGTGTGACTATTGCTGAAACAGTGTCAAATTGCTGCTGGGGAACAGGAAAATGTAGGGATGAAATATGCAGATTAAATTCTGTGATAGTGGAAATCCTTGCAGTTTTTCTTTTTTTGTTAATAATTTCTTAGGCATTCTCATGTAGTTCCAAATAATTAGTTGTACTTGAGAGTGCCATAAATATGCATCCTGTTTATAAAAGGTAGGCCTTGGATTGCCATCTGGATGTCATCCCAAATGGAAATCATGGTCAAATGATGCCCTGATTGTCTGGTTCTTAAGTTACACAAATTTATTAGGCTTGTACTTGAACTAAGTTTAAAAGTTTGTTCCTAAATAGAAGAGAGCTTGTGAGAAAAATGATTGTGTATGAGTTGGAAAGTAGCTTATAGAGGGATGTGCAAGTTGTACATTTGTAGCAAGGATATAATGAAATTATATTATTATCTAAGCTCTATTTCCAATAAATTTAATGAAAAACTCAGATAGGAGCTCAAGGCTTCAAAGTTTCCTAACCAATGACTGGGAAAAGATGAGGGAGGAAGGAAGAGGTCATCAAGATCATCTGGAACAAAGTCTTAAAATGGCATTTACTCTGATTTCCACAAATCACATTGATTTGCAAGAAGGTTTATGCAACTCCAGTTCAAAAGCGGCATTTGAGATGTCAAGGGACAGGATCTCTCATGGAAGCATCTGTCTGGGGAGTATCTCATACATTTGAGGTCTTCTAAGCAGTGCAAATTTTCTTTTAACCCCCATATAGGGAGGCCTTTGAATGGGAGACTTGTATTACTTTAAATTCCCATCTTCACCTCTCCAGCAGTGCCCCCTGTTCCTAGGACAGCTGCTCTGAGCTTTCCGAACAGCCGAGTGAAATTGGTATCACTCATTCCAGCCTTGCTCCTGCCTGTGGATTTAAGAATGGGAGAAAATAAGCCTTCATTTCAGGAATAAGAAAATAAATTAACTATTGAAGAAAATTTAAAAATTCAGCACTAAATTGCCTGTGTTGGCCCCTTAAACTGTGTTTCTAAGTATAAACTTTTGGAAGTACTACAAGCACCTTGCACACACTGTTACTTTATCTCTGTGGGGTTTTTGTGTTTGACTTAAAATAACAATCTGGCCTTCATGGTTGTTACAAGTTGTATTTCTAGCTGCTAACTTAGTTCTGCTTAAAGCGGATGTATGTAGTTATCTAACAGAATAAAAATTCTTGGGTCATTTGGTAACTCAGATTCTGAAGCGTTCTGTATTTTTTTCATACTTTCGTGTTTTTAACCGCACTTCCTTAGACTGCTTTTCTTAAGTTAAAAAAGTAAAATATATCTAAACCACAGTTGTGGCATTTCCCAGCAAATTTGTTAATGCTGTCTTCAATTACATAATCCACAGTGAGAAGTGAAATAAGGCACCAGGCAGCTTTCTATTATTAATCAATTTTTTTTTCAATCGATCTGGGTTGGCTTTGAAAAAAGGAGTGACCTGGAAGAAAAGCAGCTTGATATTCCACTGCTAATTTTTTTTAATTAATCCAGTGCATTTGGAAATTATTCTCCTTTTTTAGTAAATGTTGTTTTGATTTTCCTGAAAAGAAGTTAAAAGTTACTAAGTTGCTACTGTAATACCATTTTCCTTGTAGAAATATTTTATTGTATTGGGATTTTCCAAAACTTTCTTAGACAGTTTTCTTCTAACTCAGAGAATTGTTTAAATGCTTCTGTGTAGAAGATGTGGAGAAAATTTGGTTATTGCTGTTTTAGGGAAGAGCTTTGAGATAGACGAGTACTTTTGGTTTTTATTCCTTCAAATATTTTGTGATTTAGAGTTGTCTTGTTGCTTACAGAATGTAAGAGAACAAACTCAATGAGCTACTGACTGCCTTACATCTCACTAAATCTGGGTGACTTTTGCTCACATGAATAATCCTTTCCTGAATTCCTTTGTGTTCCCTCATATTAAGTCAAGGCTTTACCAGCCACTGTTGCTCTTTCTGTGGTTTCCTGACCCTGCTGTACAATCTCCCACTTCAGTGTTTGTTTTCCAGTTGGAGACTCTGGGGTTTATGGTGGATGCAAGGTAAAGTCAGTTATTGACTTTCAGTGTATTCTTATTTTATTTGCCTCCTGCTTGAACCATCTTTTTATTTAGGGATGGCTCTAAGTTCTTATTTTAAGAACCTTCTGTACTTCTAATCATTTCTGTTGCCTTTCTCTAGGTGTTTTTTTTTTATGCTTCATCTTTTCAAAACCAATCAGAATTATTTTGAATAATACATCATTAACTGTACTAAACTTTAAAATTGCAATTTACCATAATTTTGCATTGACCATTTATTTTACTTGAATTGTTTACAGGGAATGTCTTACACCGAGGGCTTATCTGCAGATGCCCCGTGTAATTTATTATGCAGTGGTGAACAAGCACATTTAACGTAACTTCAGGAGTGTGCACACAAAGTTTTGACAGCTGGTTTTTTCATGGAAGACATGCAGACTCCATTTGAGTGTGTGGCTGAGAGCTCTTTTCTTTAATTGAGATCTGCTTTGTAAGGTAACTTGTGTTCGTTGAGTCTCTGAAGATTCTCATGTCACTGCATTACAAACCTGTGAAATAGCAAAGAAATTTATTTCTATTTTATTTATTAACTGTTTTGTATATTTTTCAAATGAACAAGAAGGAAAACCATTTATAAGACCAGAGTGTATTTATTCTTTTCAATCTGTCAAACTTTCCAATTTATTTTGTCATTCCTGCCAAGAGTCTTACACAGATTGACAGGAATGACTTTGTTCTGAAGAATTCTCACCGGCCTACACTTGCTGTGTTGAGTTCCTCAAGGAAATGTTACAGCAGACTGACTTTTTGCTTGGATTTATTATCAATTATTGAAACAAGACTTGGTGGTATTTCAGTATTTCTAGCTAAGAAATTAGACAATATCTGACTATTTTCCAGAAATATTTACTTGCCTTATATACACCTTTCCTCTGGAAAATCACAAAACTTACTTGGATCATCAGTGACTGAGAGTTTTTTAGGATGAAGCTCTCTGAGCACTTAGGAGCTTACCAGCTGTTAAGAGTTAATTCTGTTACACTTTGTTATCAGAGTTCTGTGAGAGCTTTTGATTGACTATGATTAATGCTGCAGAACTTCGGAGAGGCACTGTTATTAATGTGCTGATTGACATAAAGTTATTCTAGTGAGAGTATTATAATAGCTAAAAATCCATCATCTTGATTATTATTGCTGCAAAATGCCATGGAAATGAGTAGTCAGCTATACATTATTCTAACTCATGTTGAGAGCCAGATGCCTCACTCGAGTCTCCTCAGATACAGATCTCGTTTTGTTTGGCAGTCCATCAGAAACAATTTGACTGTTGAATGGCAAAGGCCTGGTGTTTGTAAAAGTGACTCGATGCATAGAAATTTGGGGAAATTTTCTCAGGCATCACCATTATCCAGGGCTGATAACTTAATGCAAACTTCCATATGTTGCTGCCAGTAAAACTGCAGACTGTGGAGACAGTGAGCTGTGGTGTGAAGCAGCTCAGTGCAGTGATAGCTGACCTGTCTAGCAGGGGATTGGGATCAGGATGTTCAAACACCCACCTTTGCCATAGTTGGATCCTCAGCCAAGTCTTAGAGTTGTCTTGGGCTTTTCCCAAGGAGTAGGTCTTACCAAGTGGCAGTGAGTGGAGGAAAAAACGGACTTTCCTGCAAAGTGTTCCCTTTCAAGTTGCAGGTGAAGAGCAGCGAGTCTAGTGTTTCTGATCTTACAGACCCTTGTCAGGGATTGCAAAAGCAAAGTGGACTTTGTGCTGAAACTTAGCTCATAGCTCCCAAATCCTGAACTGTTTGGAGCTGGTTTTATTTTCTGGTTCCTTACCTGCAAATTAACTTGTCCAAGTTACGTTACAGTGATGTTTTATATCTATAGTCTGTTTTAGTTGATGTTTTATACTATAAACAGATGTGTGCAAAAAACTTCTAGAACTTTAACCCATTTAGATCAAATCAGACTTTCATCTTGAATGTAGCAGTTAATGGAGCAGCAAAGTACATTTGTGCTCTCTGATTTGTTTTCACTGTTTGAAAAATGGAGGAAGCTGCTGTTCCCTGTAGTGACTTTATGAGCCCATGACCTTTCTTGGTGTCACAAATCAGACAGATAGCAGTTTGCTCTTGTCTGGTTTGGGGCATACTTTAAATTTAGAACTTCCATTGTCAGTCTTGTTAACGTGAGCACCAACTGTTGCTGTTGTCCTGTAGCACAGTCCTTTTGAGAAATGGACTGATTGGGCAACTGGAGGATTACAGTTCCTTTGGAAATATAATTCAGTGTATCTCATGTTATCAGAGAAGGCTGACAAGCATTTCTCTGAGAAAGTATCAGTGGGCTGTGGCTGAAATGAATGAAGCACTTTGTTTCACCAAGGAAGTGAAGCAAATCTTCCACAATTTCCCAGCAGATAAAAATTACTTGGTGACTATATTGTACATTAAAATGATGAGTTTTTCATAATAGTATTTATCCTCATTTATCTACTTCTGTGAAGGACCTGCAGTGATATTCTGCCATTTGACCTTGGACTTGTCACTCTGAAGCTGGAAGGAGATGAGTCTTTCCAAATTTAACAGATACAGAGCACCAGAGTTTTCATGCTGCAAATATGTTTTGACAGGAGCTGGTTATTAACGATTAATGTTCCTTGTTAGGTTGGAGACCCAGTTGAGAAGATGCTGTAATATTTTTAATGGGGACTGATGGAAAAACACTGCATACTTACTGTACTAGGTAGTTGATTGTATTGAGGAAATATAATAAGGTTAAAGGAAAGAAATTAGGAAATAGATGTGAAAGAGGGGGTGAAATACTTTGTAAAACACAGAGGGGTGATTTTATTGGGAATACTTGTTGGAGAAAAATTTCTGAGAAGTGACATGTTGCAGATATGTTGAACAAAAGGATTCATTTGGGTAAAAATGAGTAACAGGACAAATTTGAGTGACTGTAAGTGAAAATGTCGAGTGTGACCTTGTAGCAGTTCTGAGGGGTTTAATTTTATCCATGGGAGCTTTAACATGGTGGTAGCACTGTCCAGATCCTGCGTCTGTGAGAGGCTTTGCTCTTGTTTCCTCAGCAGTGGGGACTCCTGTTACAGTAATCCTAGGGCTCCTGTTAGACACAAAGGCAGCCCTGTTTCCTGGGAATTGTAGCCTTTGTACAGCTGTGTTCTCCAAGCAAAGCCATCGCCCCTGTCTGGGCAAACGTTTGGATCAATGGTTCGGGTTTGGTTTTCCATGCAGTGACAGCTTTTCACTAACTTTGTGGGAGTTTTGTCTGTCGTAGAGAGGCAAAATTGCTCTGGATAGCAAGACACCACCTTGATCAGCTGTGTGTGAAGGGCTTTTGGGTCTGCAGTGGACTCAAATGTCCTTTTTTTCTATTTTTTTTTTTTTAAATGTCACTTACTGGTGTGACTGCTGCTGGGTTGGAACATACTGGGTTTGTCAAACAGCAGAATAAAATGGCAGGTAAAGACCTAAGTAGTTACTTTTAAAGGTAACTTAGCTAAAACCCCAGATATTTTTGATGTAATCCTCTCAAGTGTTCAGTGGTGCAAATAGGGCCATGACAACAAATATTTGTGTTATTTATTACAGATAAAGGCAGACTGATCTAGTAGTGATCATTTTAAACTTGCTGGTACAAGTAGTTGTGTGAGGTTTTTCATTTGCATTATCTTGTAAATGCTGCTGTCAAAATAGTTGGTATTTCTAATTATCTGAGAGTAACTTCATTTCACAAATATTTTGGGCCAAGCTCTAGTGACTGGAAGCAACATTTTCTGGGCTTAGATAAAAGCTCTGATTGGTTAAAGCAGAGATTTAAATTTAGACATTCTCTGTATTAAATACACAATTTGGGTGCTCTATTTTTAACTGAATTTTATATAAAAACTGGCTAAATAGAGAACAGCTATTTCTAGAAAGTGTGTGTGCCAGCTGACATTTCTTTTGCTGCTGCTTTTGTCTTAATACTTAGCAAAACAAAAGCTCATGGAATAGAAGTACAGAGAAGAACGTTCATCGTGTTTTCTGTCCTGGGCTGGCTGTGGGAGCTGTGGCAGCCATGGAGCAACTTGCTAGGAATTTGTAGTGGATGGAGGAGGCTGTGTGATTGGGGAGGATCGGAGGCAGGAATATGCCAGCAGCTGGAGTGATTGAGAAAGTCTGGAGCAAGTCTGGTCACATATTTGTGTCCCCTTTCTACTGTTTTAGAAATATTGGCATAAGGGCAGCAATAACATTTTCAAATCTTGCTAAGACAAAAGCTCTACATTTAATTATTTATACTTAATTGTTCCAACACAGCTCTTGTGTGGGTTAAAATTGCATGGAATTAAACCCTTGTTTGCCATGCCTTGTAATTGTTGGGTGACATTCTGTACTACTTAAGTCATTATGGGTGAATAAGTCTTGGAGGCTATAAACTTAAGACTTCCTGGGATATGCACTCAGGTTATTCAGAAGGCAGAATGTGTTGGGGATTAGAATGAGATGCTGCAAGGGTGGATGGCATACTGTGACAGACAGGTAATATAAACTGCTTTTGTCTCTTGTCTGGTAGAGAGTTATGGTACATAATTTAATTTACAAAACATAACTTATATGCAGAAGACTGGAGATAGCTCATAGTTCAGCTTGTAGGGATTGGTGTAATACCACACATTTAACACAGGCTTCCCACTCAGAATTTTTCATCATTTTTTAAAAATCTGTTTATCTGAATTTTGCGAATAGTGTCAAATTTTCTAGTCTCACAAACTCTATAGAATGGCAATACATTCCCTTCTGCTTCTTGCAGATTGTTGGGTCATTTCTTTCTCTTGGCATGGCACACCTGTGGTGCCACCCTAACATTTCTTGTACTGACTGTCATAATTCCAGAAGTTTATGGTGAGACACAGTAACGTGATCTTCAGTGCTGTCATTAAAGTGGAGACTTTGCCAAACATTTGCAGAAATTGGTGTTTTAAATAGCCCAGCTCAGAATTTTCATATGCTTTCCATGGCAACAAGTTCATCTGTTATGCAAATGTCACGTTAACAGTCTCTGTCAGTGCATGGCTCTGTTTCTTTTCTGCAGAGTGTATTTAGTGCTCGGTACAAACAGTTTCATGCACATGCACAGCTTGGTGTTTGTGCCTCTGCCTTCAGGTGTCCTGAAACACCTTCCCAAGGCGAGACTTTACTGTGCCTTTTATATTGGGGTTGAAAAATGCAGTGATTGAAATGTGCTCCTTGTGAGTGAAGTGATGGTTGATGGGTAGCAATAGGCTTATGCAACAGGCAGTTCAGTATTAATAGAATTGCTGTGAAGTTTAGCTTCCTCTTTCTCCTGCTCCTACTGGGTAAGCTTGAAAGTGTCTTTTTATGGAAGAGGAGATGTAAGTTCTGCTGGAAAAAATTACAGATGAACCTTTGCTCACCGAGTTTGCCCATATTCTGTAGATAATTCACAAGATTTTTCTATTTTGTCTGTACTATATAGCTGTATGTATTCTGCCTCTCCAGCTTCAATATTATGTGATACATTAGGTCTGCACAGATTGATGGTACAGAACCACGATCTTCTGCAGCGCTGAATTATTCTTGTGATTCTCAGGAGCTGGAGGTTAAAATTCTGTTGTGATGGTTTGTGTAGACTGTGAAACAGCTCACGTCAATTTTAGTGTTTCATCTGCTTAACAACACCTGAAGTTATGCGTACACAAAGTAGCTGTATCTGATGACTTTATAATGGTGTTACAAGAAGTATACTCCACCAATTACTTACAATGATGACAGATTGAAGAAAACAGGGTAATAAAAACATTCACATTTTGCCTTTTTCTGCAGGTTTTCATACCTACTTGACAGCATTGTTGAAATAGGCCTCTTAATGATACTGTGTGTGGAGCCATTCACATTTAATTGACATCCCTTTTAATGAGGTGTTTGTTTCAAAAATTGATCTGTGGCTTGAATTCCACTCTTAGACTTGCTGAAATATGATTTAAAATGTGCTGACTTTGTTTAGTTTTTTTGGTTGGGTTTTTTTTTTTTTTTAACAGTGTTCTGTTTCAGAGAGATCGAGTACTGAAAATGGAGAATTCTGTTTGTGTTGTCATACTTAGTCTGTACCTTTGAATCAGCAAGATGGAAGCCTTCCTACCTGGGCAGGCGTTTTGTGTTAAAGAGGTTTTCATGTGTATGTGCCCACCAGTGCTGGGGATGATCTGTAGCCAAAGTGGGCAATGCTCCTAGTACAGCTTATCTATCTTACACTGACAAAGAAATAAAAATTAAAAGCTTTTTCTGGCTTGTGGGGAAAAAAAACCCAATTATCACCAAAGGTGTTCTGTGGCATGGCAGCATTGGAATTTCTGAGCTGCGGGCTCTTGGGAAGCCTCTGTTTGGCTTTGTAGCCTGTTTTGTTGCCAGTACAAGGCTGTTTTTCTCCAGAGCCCTTGGTAGGCAGCAGTTTCATGTGTTGCTTCATTTTAAGTTGGGAGCTTTAGGGTTCCAAAGCCATTCCCTCCCCAGGTAATGAGTGTGTCTGTTCAGAGGTACTTGGAGTTCCTCAGCTAAGCCTGCTGGAATCCTTTCAAAGCAGTACTTAAATGCAAGTACTTAAAAGGAACTTTGATATAATGTTGTATTAACAGTAATACTGTGGAAGAAATATTGGAAGTCAATGTTATAACATTTAAGCAATGTTTGTTTAAATTAAGGCATAATTGTTGAGGCTTTTCTTTCAAAAGGTTGTAATATTTTTATTCCTAGCCTAATACTAGGTTTTTTACTATTTTTATTCTTGCTTCCTTTTTCCCCAGTAATTTGCAGTGTGACATTTTGAACCCCAGCTATCCTAGATCACTTAAAACTTTGGACAGCAATTTAAAAAAGGTTTAATTAGCATGGTCTGTGAGCTGGTGGATGCTGTGAGTGAGACACTGAGCCAGGTTCTGGAGCTTGGTAAGGCTGCGGTGCTGGACAGGCAGCAGCAACCCTGTGCTCTCTCCTGAAATGTGGCTCTTGGCTTAGATATTCGAATAAAATATTTGCATAACTTTGTGGGTTTGAGGTCTTGTTTTTGGCAAATTTCTGTAATCCCCCTGATTATATGAATAATCCTCATATACATTTATTATTTTATATATATATCAGGCGTGTTGTGCCTACCAGCTTTCCCTAAATGCTGGGTGTTCTTGGCTGTCTCAGTGGCTCAGAGCAGCCCTTAACACACAGCTATGTTGCCCTTTATTTAGCCAGGTGGTTTTTGATTTTGCTTTGCTGTGTGAGCAGGTGCTGGTAGAGAATAATGAAAGGTTTTATAAATAATGGAAGAACTAAAAAAAACCCAAACAAAAAGCATAATGAAGACACTTAAAAGCAAACAGAGGGACATATTAAAAGAACAGCCGTAGTATTCTCATCTTAATAATGAGCATTTTGAATTAAATGTAATTTTTGGTGCCTTGTTACCTTACTGTTTAATCAATTCAACTTATTAAATATGTAAGGTCTTTAACACCCATATGCTGTGCCATTCACAGCTGGACAAGAGTCTAAGAAGTCACTGCAACATGTTTCTGCATTTTGTCGTGCTCTTCCAGCCAACACAACTTGGATTTAATTTTTTGAAGTAATTTATGCTGTTCTTTTTGATGTAGCATTCTGTGTGTGAAAAAGGCATTCATGTGTTCTGGTCTGTCTGCAGAACAAACAACTAGTCAGATTTTTACTGATGCCTGAAGGCTTAAGGAATTTATTTTGAAAAACATGACATCAACCAGCATTCTGGATACAGGAGCAGATGAATTCTGGTACACAGCAAGCTGTTTCTCAAATTAAAATTCAAGTTGTATCAGTGTGTTAGAACTCATTAATCAAAAGAACGTGGAAATGATTGTGCAGTTGTTTTCGGCTGAATTTTCCAAAAGAATGTTTTAGCTTGAATATTCACTTAATCTTTATTTCATTCTTTCCAATGCCAAAGTACTGATTTTTTTTTTTTTTCAACAGGAGAAAATAATTAAAAGTTTTTTATAGAATAGTAGCAGCTATTGCATGGGATTGATGCAGACTTTATTCTGAACCAGTTCCAAAGGGATTTAATTAGTGAGTTTATATTATTACACTGTGATTCACAGATGAAACTGTGGCATTGTCAGTGTAACGTGCCGGTTTGTCTTTCCCCTTCAGCCACAGCCTTGCCAGGTGCTGCCCTTGTCTGTGCCCTAAGAATACTTTTCAGGGGGTCTCTGAGGGAGCTTCTCCACTGTTTTCCAGCAGACTTGAGGTTTGGGCAGATTTCTGTGGTACTTTTCAGCAGAAGCACTCATGGATTCTGGTCTGGGTGTGTTACTGGGCTGTTACAGGCTACAGATCTCAAAGAAGTAACAGTAATTTCAGCTCATATCAATTATTCTTTTCCCTTATTAACCCAAGATTTTTGGAGGCAAATGTCCACATTCTGTATTTCTGTAAAAGATTGAAGCAATGTTTGAGCTTAGGTGTGAGTGTCCTTCTTGCTTTATGATCTTAACTGTGAACATGTTTTGTGCTGCAGTTAAAGGTTATTAAAGACAATGGCATCTTGTACAGTTGAGCAATATTTAATTATGGTGTTCAGCTTCAAGTGTGTGGAAAGACTGTGTTAAACATCTTCCTTCCCAGCTTCTGAGTATGCTTATCCCATCCCACCAAAAATAACTCAGTGGTTTAATAGTCCCATTAGTAGTTTGGTTAACAACAAAAGCCTGAGCACAGCTAACTGTAGGTTCTTCAGCGGTGTCTTGATTTTATCGATAAAATGAAGTATGGGCAAATAAAGATTACTTCTCTCATACGCTGTTACTCCGTTGTCATCTGAACTCCTCCAAAATTAGTGGGAGTACTAATGCTCTGGACATTGGCAGTAGCATGAGCTTTCCTGTGCCTGTTGCAGTGTTATAAAGGGATTGTGAAGGTGCAAAGGCCGAGCTGTCTTACAGCAGAAGTGGAGAGGAGAGAAAAAGGAACCCTATTGAAAGTTGCAAGACAAATTGCAAATCGGTGAATTCCTCTTTTGATCTTCATCACTACAGACAAGTTCCTACTTTCTATCTGTTCATTTCATTCATTTTCCTTTGCATCTTTCTTCTACAATTCTTCTAAAGCACATACACATATATTAAGTTCTGCCCTTCATTTATTCTTTTGTCATTGTTTCCATTTCACTTTCCCTGTGTTTCATTCCTGTATCTTTCTTGTTTAGACCAAGTGGAGGATCCAGCTGGCCGTAGCAGCCATGTAGGACCCTTCAGGAACCTGATGGTAAGTGCACGTGTGTACTTATACTCAGGCTTCCACCAGGTTCTGTGTTCAGAGGCATTTCCCCCCTCCTGCAGACTTCTGTTCCTTCCTGACCTCTGAAACAGTAAGAAAATTAAGGGACAGACCTTGGTCTACTCATTGATACCCTTTATATCAGAATAGTAGGTTTTACTTTTATTGGATATCTGCAGGAAGAAAATTATGGAAATCTTTCAGGTTTATATGGATTTTAGAAGCACTTTGAGAATTCATGGGCGAAAATCTATCAACATCTGTTAAATGTCTTCAAAAGTTCCTGAACTCCAAATATATGAAAGCTGGGAGAGGATATCATTGAAGTATCACTTGTTACTCTGTTCTTAAATTCTCTTCCTGGGCACATGCTGTTGAACATAAAATAAATGGTCAGGGCCATGAAACTGTGCATCTGGGACAGTCATTGTCATGTTTGAGTATAGTGAATTCTTTGAACCTTTTCAAAGAAAGCCTAGAAGGTGAACAAACTAAAGCTGGTAAAGGAGAACATCAGCAATGGTTTGGTGTCTCTCACTGATACGCGTCAGAAATTGATCTGACACATCTGAAATGCTGTCCGTGCCCAAGACGTTTTGTTCACTGTTCAGAGAAAGGGCAAGTCAGGTGCTGGGTGAAACCTCTCTTCAAATGCATTGATGCTTAAAGGCCAAGAACTTGAAACATCTCCAGCTGTATTTCAGAGCAGATTACATCATGAGCAAGTTGCATCTCTTTTTAGGACTGGCAGGAGAATTTGCAAATGATCTGCTTTCCATCAGTAGCATAAGGTATGTGACATAAGTACCTCGATTTTGTGTGAAAATCCTGCTATTGTAGTGATTTCTCAGATTATAATTGGATTTGAGGTACTATTAAGTTTTATATTCTCTAACTGGATGACTGAAACATTTCTGCATGCTTTAGCACTTGGGATTTGTGTTGGTGCCTTTTCATACTTTACCTCACCCTTGAAAGAGTACAGTATATTGCCAATATTGTTAGAAAAAAGAATTAACTGGGTCTTGGTTTGAAGACTTTGACAGTAACCTGTTTTTAGGATGAAATTCAGGGCTGCTGTAGAACTAGATGCAAAATTGCCCCATGACTTCATCTGCAATACATCAGACACTGCACTGTGGGGGGAAAAAGTGTCCCTGACCATGGCCAGGTTTGGCAGGTGAGAGGGGCCTGTGCACCAACCTTTTCATTCTTGTTTCCAGTCTCATTTGTAGGGTGAGATGAAGCAAGAATTTTGTTGGTTTTAGGTCAAGATACTGATACTGGTCTTCAGGTGATAAGTGGTCTGCAAAAAGGTTTAGAGCTCTTAGGGTTCTAGGAATTAGGTATCATTTGTTATGTCACTCATAAGGTGTATTGTGATGCATGTTTGATTCCTAGGAATGTGTTGAAATCTTGCATTTCCCCCTTTTCCCTAGAAATGGAACTGTTGGATTGTGTTACTGTACATTCCCAGAGCAATTTCAAGTGACTTGGGAGATACTTCTGGAAACTTCTTTGATATCTGTCCTTCATACTCAGATCTTGGTAGTGTTAGTTGTAATTATGAACATTCGAGGTGCTGATAATAAAAAAAAATTGTGTTCCAATTGGACATTCAGTAGCCTGTCAGGTAAAGAAAGATGTGCTTAAACTTCCTTATGCCTATGTGAACCCCCAAATATGTGCTAAATCTTCTGACAGTTGCAGGTGTTAAAATCAAAATTGAATATTGCATTGTTCAAACAATCCAGTATCGGTTTTTTATGGCAGGTTAGACATGGGGATCATTACAATAATTGAGGATATTCAGAGAAAATTGCTAGTTTACTTTGGGAAGGATGTGTGTGTCTTTTCCAAAGGTGACAAAAATTCAGTATGAGTGACTATTGTCAGGTTATAAGACTAAAATCTGTTAAATTGGATAAGAAATTTAAAAAGGTTTATTACATACATAAAACTGAAATACACTGGAATTTGGAGATGGCCTATGAAATCTGAGCTCCTTGAGAAGAAATAGAGATAATTGTTTAGATAGAATGTTCAAATCAAAACAAATGTTTCCTTTTAAAGCTGAGCTGTCTGAGCTGTTCTCTTGGGGGGGGGGTGTGTACTTGGAACTTTGCAGTTTGAACAGAGGAACATTTTTCTTTAAAGGCGTTTCAGTTTCTTGGCTCAGGATGTGAAAAATATTTTTGAGGTGTAAAAAGGAGGAATTTGTTGTCAGGATTGTGGCATGGAAGAGTGTGCTTCCAACTAGGAAATGAATTTAGGGCTGTGATGGACATTTCTGATCAGAGGGAAGGGGCAGTTTGTCATAAAGTAGCATTTTGTGTGTTAGAGGGGGCAAAGGAGGAATTTGGATTTCTGCTTCTGGACAGCTCTTCCCAAGAGTTGTGTGTAGAACTGTGGAGCTTCAGTGGTGTTTTCTGTATCCTGTGTGGAGAGTACAGTCTGTGCACTGAAGTGAATCGGAAAACCGTAAACTTTCATTTGTTATTACACACCCCTTTATCGTAATTTCTGTATGTTGTAGGCCTGAATCTGTAAGATTAATGGCAAAAATTAGCAGTACTTTGTAGTGCAGTGGAAAACGAAGTTTTCAGTGTATTTACATCTTGCAGTACTGGTCAGCTCTTTGCACATAATGCCCTTTTGTGTTCATCATCCTCTGCAACTAATACATGCTGCTTAATTTTGGTAACAGAAAGTGATAACGTGAAGGTTTTGTGTCAAGACACAATGAAATACCTTCATCATTTGCTGTTACCCAGTTCCATCTCATTTTGCCGTGTTGGTCAAGCGCATGCTGCTTTCAGTCTTCTCATAATGTTATTACTTCATTGCTTTTATCATAACTCTCCTCAATATTCAGAATGTTTATAAAACTAGAATAAACCTTTATGGGTTTCTACTTCATAAAGTCTTCCAATTAACATTAAGGATCAATAGTATATTAAGAGATTTCTTATTTTCCATATACTTCTGTGAGATACAGGAATTTAGTGGCCATATTAAGGCATTGGGAAACTGCATGATGTGGGCTGCTTAACCCTGGACAGGTAGTTTGTTCTTGCTTTGAAAGTGAGGAAAATATATCAGCGTCTGAGGTTTTTTTACCTGAATGCTGTCTGTTCTCCTAATCAGTCATTTGTATTCCTCAGGAAAGCAGGGTCTCTACAGGAGTGTGTTATATTCCAAAGCTGAGGGTTTAATTCTGCCACTCATATATGACAAAAGTTGTTGAGCAGGAATAATAAGTGCTCTTTTCTTCCCAGGAAAGAAGAAGACTCAGGAAGGTAAAAACAAGGGAAAGAAGGCAGCAGATACAAAACAGAAAAAGACCGATTTGGATTCTACTTCTGCAGATATGAGGGATTCTAAAGAGGGTGAGTTCTCAAGTGTCTTATTTTTTCCTTCTATCTATCTTTTTGAATCAAAGGATGCTTGTCATGTTTAGTGCATTAGCAGGTTATCTTGCTGTAGCAAAGTGAACATGTTTTATTGTTTATCCCAATTGTTTTACTAGTTAGAAACTTGGCTATTAGAAGCATGTCACTGAATGTATGACTCTGACCACAGGAAAAATGAATGTGCTGCAAAATTTAGACATAAACCCAGACTCCTTAGAACAGAAGCAAAGTCCTTATTCTAAAATAGTGTGTAGCTACATGGTCATTGTTTATTGCTAATTAACAGAGTCAGTACCAAGGGGGAAAAAATACAGTATTAATTCTTTTGACCCATAACTCTTCCATTCCTTCCTTCTGTTGTTCCTTCTGCTTGCACAACACATGTACTGCTGTTCAGGTGTCTTATGGCCCAGCTAAGGAATGGAGAAGGAGTTTTTGCTCCGTAATGTACCCACTTAAACAACAGTGGGGATTGGCAGCAAAGGTGTTTGCCTAGAATCATCACAGAACATTTTGGGTTGGAAGGGACCTTAAAGCTTATCTTGTTCCAGCCCCCTGCCATGGGCAGGGACACCTTCAGTAGACAAGGTTGCTCAGAGCCCCATCCAACCTGGCCTTATTTGCTTCAGCAATGGATATACCTAACAACAGATAGGTAGGACTTGCATGCAGAGGTGAAAACATCCGTGCACACCAGTAAATGAGGAGTGGTAGTATTGTGTTGGGTCAGGAACATTGGATATGTTGTGCTAGGGGAGAAAGGTGTAGCATATCCTGGAGTGTTTGGCAAAAACATCTCATGCTTTTCTTTATTACACCCTTGTGTTTCAGGTCATAAAGAGGAAGATGAAACACCTTCTGTTTCTGCTGTGCTGTCTCTGGAACAAACAGCTGTGATTCAGGAAATGGTAAATCAAGATGCACTTCCAAAACTGATGATCCCCAGTCCGACCAGTGAACTACAAGTGGTAACTGAAGACAAACAAGGAGAGTCAATAAACTGTGCATCAGATGATTTAGATGATGACGAAGAGGAGGATCTAGAAGAGGAAGACGAAGAGGAGATAGAAGATACCAATATGCCTAAAGAAAATGCTGAAATGCCTTTGATATGTGAAGAAAAGTTGGACTCTATGGAAGAACAAAAGAGTACATCAGAGGAATCTCCAGAAAGCTCTCCAAACAAAAAACTTGTGGTGAAAATTCCAAAAGCACAGGGGGAATCCAATGGCGATGTTCAGGAAACATTCATGTTTCCCTGCCAGCATTGTGAGAGGAAGTTTACAACAAAGCAAGGACTTGAGCGCCACATGCACATCCATATATCCACTCTGAGCCACGCGTTCAAGTGTCGCTACTGCGGGAAAGCCTTTGGCACTCAAATCAACAGGCGGAGGCACGAGCGACGCCACGAGGCTGGGCCAAAAAGGAAACCATTCCTGACACTGACATCATCACAACACTTGGATAATGTTGCTGATAACCAAGTAATTGTGGATGATGGTCTTAAAGATGACCTGAATGTTTCCAGTCTTGCTCAAGACTCTGTTGTCTTGGATTCTGAGAAAGTCTCCCAGGAAATGTCAAACTCTGCGTTTGCTGAGGAAAATAAGGAGCCCAAAGAGTTGCATCCATGCAAATACTGCAAGAAGGTTTTTGGTACTCACACCAACATGCGGAGGCATCAGCGTAGGGTTCATGAGCGTCATCTTATTCCCAAAGGTGTCAGAAGAAAAGGGTTCTTTACCGAAGAGCCACCGCTCCCGACAGAGCCAGCCCCAGCAGTCCAGAGTGTGTACATTGCGAGCACAGAAATAGAAGAGGAAGGTGAAGGAGATGATGTCTATCTAATGGATATTTCCAGCAATATCTCTGAAAATTTAAATTACTACATTGATGGTAAAATTCAGTCCAACAGCAGCACTAGCAATTGTGACGTGATTCAGATGGAGTCCAACTCTGCAGACTTGTATGGATTGAATTGTATAATCAGTCCGGTCACAGTGGAAATTTCCTCAAATTTAAAGGTTACACAAACACATGTGAATGAACCTCCTAAGGAACCCTCTAGCAGTGGGAGCAGTGAATCCAAAAAGAGAAGAACTGCCAGCCCTCCTCTTGTACCAAAAATAAAAACGGAAATAGACCCAGAACCTATAACTCCTACTAGTTCTTTAAATCTTCCTCTTAGCATTTCAACAGAAAGCTTACCTTTTCATAAAGAAAAAGGGGTTTATTTGTCGTCAAAATTAAAGCAGCTTCTTCAGACACAGGACAATAAGAAGATGACTCCATCAAGTGAAATCCCTAAACTAGGACCTGTTACATCATCACCTATTTTGCCTCCAGCATCCAGCAGATTTAAAAGAAGGACCAGCTCTCCTCCCAGTTCTCCACAGCACAGTCCAGTGCTTCGAGACTTTGTCAAATCAGGTGAGGGAAAAACTGTGTGGAATGATACTATTCGGAGTTCCAAAATGCCAAAGTTAGAAAGCCACAGCAACTCACCAGCTTGGAGCTTGACTGGAAGGGAGGACAAAGAGACTTTGAGCCCTCTTTGCTTTGAAGAATATAAAATATCAAAAGACTGGACAGCAGCTCCGACTTTTGGCAATGTGTGCAACCAGCAGCCGCTGGATTTATCCAGTGGCGTGAAACAAAGGTCTGACGTCAAAAGCAAGACTCAGGTTCCCTGGGAATCCGTTTTAGATTTAAGTGTGCATAAGAAGCCTTGCAGTGATGCTGAAATTAGGGAATACAAAGAAAATTCCACGCAGCCAACGTGTAGTGGTGTTAAAAAGAAGAAACCCACCACTTGCATGTTGCAGAAGGTGCTGCTGAATGAGTACAACGGGACGGATGCAGCCCCAGACAGCACGCTGGGCATGGCCAGCCCTGCCAGCCCCAGCAAAGCCCTGGAGCCTCAGGCAGAGCCCGACACGGAGCCTGCTCTCTCGGCATCATCTTCCACTGACACTCAGCCCCTCAGCTCCTCTGCTTCCCCTGTGCCACAGGCATCTGCTGGACCTGCCGTGTGCCAGCTGCCTCCACTGTTAACGCCCACCAACCCCCCCTCCCCACCGCCCTGCCCACCTGTGTTAACAGTGGCCACGTCACCGCCCCCCCTGCTCCCAACGATGCCCTTACCGATTCCAGATGTGTCTGCCAGTGCCACTAACACTTCCTCTTGTCCCTCGCCACTCTCCAACACTACTACCCAGTCCCCACTACCAGTTCTTTCGCCTACGGTTTCTCCTTCTCCGTCCCCTGTCCCTTCTGTTGAACCTCTTATTTCTGCTGCTTCACCTGGCCCCCCTACACTGTCTTCCTCGTCTTCATCCTCCTCTTCCTCATCTTTCTCGTCCTCTTCCTCCTCATCATCTCCATCTCCACCTCCTCTTTCTGTAGTTTCTTCTGTTGTTTCCTCTGCTGATAACCTTGAAAGTTCTCTCCCAATAATAAAACAGGAAGAAGCTGAGAGTGAGCAGCAAAAAGCAAGAGAAGATCCTCCTACATCAAGTGAATCAGGAGTAGTACAGGAAACATTCAACAAGAGCTTTGTGTGCAATGTCTGCGAATCACCTTTTCTTTCCATTAAAGACCTAACGAAGCATTTATCCATTCATGCTGAAGAATGGCCCTTCAAATGTGAATTCTGTGTACAGCTTTTTAGGGATAAAACAGACTTGTCAGAGCATCGCTTTCTGCTTCATGGAGTAGGGAATATCTTTGTTTGTTCAGTGTGTAAAAAGGAATTTGCTTTTTTGTGCAATTTGCAACAGCATCAGCGCGATCTCCATCCAGACAAAGAGTGCACACATCATGAGTTTGAAAGTGGGACTTTGAGACCCCAGAATTTTACTGACCCCAGTAAGGCGAACGTGGAACACATGCAGAGCCTGCCAGAAGATTCTTCAGAACCTTCAAAAGAGGAGGAAGATGAAGATCTAAATGATTCTTCTGAAGAGCTTTATACTACTATAAAAATAATGGCTTCTGGAGTGAAATCTAAAGATCCAGATGTTCGTATGGGCCTCAATCAACACTACCCAAGCTTTAAACCACCTCCGTTCCAGTATCACCATCGAAATCCTATGGGTATTGGGGTTACTGCAACAAACTTCACAACCCACAATATCCCACAGACTTTTACTACTGCCATTCGATGCACAAAATGTGGAAAAAGTGTTGATAACATGCCTGAGTTACACAAACACATACTGGCCTGTGCATCTGCCAGTGATAAAAAGAGATACACACCTAAAAAAAATCCAGTACCCCTCAAACAGACAGTGCAGCCTAAGAATGGCATGGTGGTTATCGCTGGGCCTGGGAAGAACGCCTTCAGACGAATGGGTCAGCCTAAAAGACTCAATTTCAATGTTGAGATTAGCAAAATGTCCTCCAATAAACTAAAAATAAGTGCATTGAAAAAGAAAAACCAGCTTGTCCAGAAAGCTATCCTGCAAAAAAAGAAGTCTGCCCAGCAGAAGGCAGAACTGAAAAATAACCCATCCGAGACAGACTCTCACATCTGCCCCTACTGTAACAGAGAGTTCACTTACATTGGGAGTTTGAACAAACACGCATCGTACAGCTGCCCCAAAAAACCCATCTCTCCCTCCTCTAAAAAGAATTCTTCCAAAAAAAGTGCAACTTCTTCACCTGCAAACAGTGACAAAGGCAGCAACCAGCGCAGGCGAACAGCAGATGCAGAAATCAAAATGCAGAGCACTCAGCCTCACCTGGGCAAGACGAGAGCACGAACCTCAGGACCTGCACAGCTCCAGCTCC
Organism: Corvus brachyrhynchos; assembly: GCF_000691975.1. NCBI lineage: Eukaryota > Metazoa > Chordata > Aves > Passeriformes > Corvidae > Corvus > Corvus brachyrhynchos. The sequence goes on from NW_008238340.1 coordinate 880,494, forward strand.
CCTCTGCCTCCTTCAAGTCCAAACAAAATGTTAAATTTGTACCTTCCATGCGATCTAAAAAGCCAAATTCCTCTTCATCGTTGAGGAACTCTAGTCCTGTAAGAGTGTCTAAAATGTCCCATGTTGATGGGAAAAAAACTAAGGTGGTTTCTAAGAACAATTCCTCTGGAATCTCCAGCAAAGCGTCCCGGAAACTGCACGTCAGAATACAAAGGAATAATAAAGCTGTTTTGCCAAGTAAATCTGCTGTGGCAAGTAAGAAAAAGGCAGACAGGTTCAGTGTAAAATCTAGAGAGAGGATTGGAGGACCGATCACACGGAGCCTGCAGCAGGCAGCAAATGCAGAGGCAGCAGAAAACAAAAGAGATGAAAGCAGTACAAAGCAAGAACTAAAAGATTTCAGGTAAGCATTTCATTTGAAGTTGAAACAACCCAGGAACACATTGCTTGCTGTTTTGCCAATTTTCTTGGTCTTTTTTTTCCTTTTTTTTTCTTTTTTTGAGTTTTTCATGCTTAAATAAAAAAAAAAGTTGCATTTCCTAAAACGTGGATGAGCAGCTCACTGATGCTGAGGTATGATGTACATACTTGATGCATTTTGTCATGTCATGAAATAATACACGGTTTGTATAGAGAATGTCTTTAATTATAAACTGAATTGAAAACTCTGGAAAAAAAAAATGTCAATACCTGAGTGCAAATAAACTTAATGTCATTAAACTCAATGTTATTGGAGACACTGACCTTGTTTTTGGTATCTGACATCTAAGGTAGCCCAGAATCATTCTAGATTTATTTATGGCGGTTCACTTAAGTTAAAAAACATGACTGCATTCTTTACTCACTAAAATAACTTGCTTTGGTTTGTAATAAAAAGCATTCTCTGCATATATATATATATACCTAAAAGAAACAAACCATGACCAAATACTTCAAAAATGTATGTGCATACGGACTGAGATCATTAAATACTTAATATAAGGGAAATAGACATGTAAGAAAAGTTACATGAACATGTAAATTTGTTAGAAGTATCATGCTTTTATGTTTCACTATAAAATTTTATAATTAAAGTTCTATTTCTTTTTGAGAAGAAGCATTTTAATCACAAGAAAGGGTAATACTTCAATAAATAAATAAAATCTTAATCTACGTGCCTGAGTCCCGACTTACGTCTTCATGTAGTCTCTCCAATCAATAGTCTATTTTGCACAGTGTTTATAAGCTCTGTTACCTTGCTCCTGCCCTGTTTTTATTGGAAACAGGTGTCTGATTTGCTGAGGAACTTTTACAAAACTCACTGATAATTAAGAGTTCTTTTGGGATTGGTAATTGCAGTGCCTGGCTGTGATTAACACCAGATTTAGGGCCAAGGGTAGGTTTTTTTAATCAAAGTCTTTGCTAGAGGAGGAGGGGGAGGAACTGGCAGCCTCCATCAGAACAAGTAGAGCGGGATCTGTTCAGTGTCAAAATCCAAACTGTTCACAGTTTGTGTGTCTTACAGTAAAGATCTCCAAGGTGGAAATAGTGAGGAAATACTTTGTAAAGTAAAGGTTCAATATAGCAGAATTATTCCCAAGTGCTAGAGGGGAATTTGACTTAAAATAGTTCATACCCAAATTAGGATGTGTTGAAGGAGAAAAATGTTATTGGAATTTGGAGACTAATGGTGTAAAAATGCCTTTTAGGAACAAGAAATGTCTACCAGGCCTCTTCCCTTAGGACATAAACATCTTCATGTTAATTCTCATCAGCTGCTCTCTTAGTTATGTGTGAAACTGTATTTAAATGGTGCCAGAACAGATCAGTAGAATAAGAAGCCAAAACACCACATCTTTCCATTTAAATGAATCATTTGACCTTACGCAAATTAAGCAAGAACTTGGAAATGGGTGCATATGGGAATTGTTCAGTAGTATTTGGGGAAAGAACAATTGACCTGGGGTAAGGTTTCCTTGGCTGGCTCAAATACTGTTGGTTTACTTTGGCTGCTTGGAGTCTTTATCCGTTTAACGAATGGTTACACTAGGAAATTATTTTTGTTTCTGAAGTAACTTTCATAAATCTAGATTGTCTAGTCAACTTCTTTTTATATCAGTTATATAGTGTGAAGAATTTTTTTGCTTTCATACACTAATATCAGCACAGTTTAACTTTGATTCTACTCTATGTAGGCACTGTTGGGTTTTGATTTTTTTTCCAGGAAATCTTAATATTTTTTCAAGACTTGCTTTATGTATATTTGTCTACCAACTTGTTTTTCACCTTTCAGTTTTTTTGTGTAAACATACTCATTCACAGATTGTTTTGTCATTTATCTTCAGTTTTTGTCTGTTTTGGTTTTTTTTTTAAATTTCTATTTTCTAGGAATCTCCTGTAAAAACAAAGCAAAAAAAAAAATCCCTTAATGCCATGGTAGAGCTGTTGCATGCTCATCTTAGGATAAGCACTACGCCAAGGGATGTGAAATCCAAGCTTGCAAAACCCACAGAAGCTGAGTCACAACCATAAAATTGCCTGCAGGCTTCTTGCTCATGCTCAGTGTCAGGCCTAAATTTTCTTACTTTGTGCTTGACACATGCAGGATGATTCAGACTAAAGCGAAGGGCGCTGTTAAAAACAGATGAAACCCCACGGGAAATCATCAAAAGAAACAGTGAACCAAATCTTTTGCTCTTGATTTTGTCCATACCTTCGTGGATGGTGTTGGGCAGTTCAGTTTCTGTGCTTGGCAAATCGGGTTCCTTCAGCCTGTCCAGAATTCAGTGTAGATTCAGGGCCAACAATTGCTGCACTCCAAGTATTTTTGTCATGTATTATGTCTCTTAAAGCGTTTTGTCTAAATGAGTCAATAGAGGCCAACCTAGCACGGCAGAATTCCCTTCCCACTTTCTCCTCACTTTCTGAGTCTTTTAGATGTTCAGTATACAATGGAAAAAAGCCTGATTTGGATGTTTTATGGATTTTCCAAGTTCTTATTTACACATGCAAATAAAACTTTATATAGCAGTGATGAATTTCTCAACACCAGATATATAATGGTGTATCTTTTTATGGATAAGAAGGCTAGAGCAGGGCTGCAGACCTGCATATTTTGAAAATGAAATATATAATTATTCTAAAAGGTTGTACACCTCTAACTTAAGACAACAAATTGGTCTATTGTTCATAACAGCTTTTTATGGAAATACTGTTTGTCACGTGTTCATAGAGCTTTCAAGATTAATGACAGAATGGATGGAAAGTGACTAGTTTCTTTATACAGATACCCCTTTTATTTTTTGTTCTTAAAAAGTAATCTACCTCTTTAAAATTTGTAGTTTAATACTTGTTTGGTGAATTTGTGCCACTTTAACTTTCACTTTCACTATCATTCCCATTTTGTTACATTTCTGTTATGGGGACTTTATGTTGAAATATTGTATAAAGCATTTGTAGCAAGTTTTAAAAAATAAAATATTTAAAATTATTTAAATTGTTTTGGACACTTCAATTGTACTATATGTGATTTACATTTTACATTAATTTCATTTTGTTTTCATTTTGGGTTGTTAATCTTGGAGCATGTTCCTGTATTAAAGTTTGCTGTTAGTTATATTGTTACTTCTATTGGAGAGTGATATAAAGACTATTCTAATGAAAACATTAAAAATTGCAATTTGACATGAAAGTGGGGTTGTCCTTGCTTTTGAATGCTGTAGCCTTGCTGGAGGGCTGTAAATGCAGGTAAGCAACTGAAGAGGGATTTTCCTCCTCTACGTGCCGTCCATCCTGTGCTGTAAGTTCCAGTCGTAGTTACGAGTCCGTGATGTTGCAAGCACTTAATGACCAACTAGATGGAACTATCATGACACATTTTCTATAACCAATAAAGTAAACTTTATAAAAACTTGGGGGGAAACTTGCCTTTTGTGTGGAAAGCAGATGTACCGGGAAAAATGAAACTATATACATCTAGGAGGAGTTAAGTGTGCTTGCATCCTTCAGTTGTGTCCCTCTGGTTCAGTGACATGAATTTATACCAACTGGCCACTTCTGACTTAGCCTGAGGATTTTAGGTTTCAATTGTGGACACTGCTAATAAATTTAAACTATTTAAGTGAAAATTACATACACTATTTCAACTTTTTCTGATACTATAGTTTTCTGTTTTTCTGATATTATAGTGTTCTATTTTTATATGCTTTAAAGTTGTTAAATAGTTCAATAAAAAAAAAATACATGCAAAGATATTTTTGGCTCTTGAGAATTTTGGAATGTTGTATTCCACCACCAAGATGTGTGTTCTGCCTTTTGCAGTGGAGCTGGAAGCATCTGCATCCATATTAGTGTGGCAGTGGGGTGGAATAATGTAACCTTGATAAGGCTAAACAGCATTACAGCAGTTCCTGCACATGCTCCTTACTAATCCAGTAGTAAGTTACTATTTTATGTAGTTGTCTATTAAAATTAATGCTTCTGTCTGAGTAAGATTCTTTGGTAAGAACTCCCAGTTTATTTTTTTTATGTGGGATGTCATTCCTTGAATGTGTTCTCTCCATAACAACATTTCCCGTGAATTTTAACTGATAGGGGAAGATCTGGTGCAATGATGCAGAGGTTCCAACTTTGTTCATGGAGTGTTTTTGCACTCACTGCAGTTTGGGATTTACACCACAATGGAAGAGGTGAATCCTTAGTCTACCTGCAACAGCAGTTACACCAAGGAGGTGGGAGGAAGCCACAGTGAAGGTTTTCAGTCCTGATTAAGTTTTCCTATATTTACCCAAGGGGAAACATTGTTTTACATACCCAGTGTTGTATTTGAATGTTTTATAAGAAAAGGGAAACATGGAAAAAAGGTGAAAACTCATAGTTTTGAGATTGTTGAGGATGGGACATAAACCTGAATTGTTGTTTCACATCTTTTACTGACAAATGAAATACGGGTTGGTGTTTGCTCTTGCTGCAGTCTGGGTATTTCAGTCACCTTGTAAGGATTTATTAGCCATGTCTAGCAGTGAACTGATGGTCAGTGAACTGATGGTGAGTAAACCAGCCTCATTCCCTAATATCGTGGAAGAAATCCTCTTACCATTGTATTTGTGGTTTCTCTGCTGTGATGTTAAATCGTGTTGTGTCCCAAGGATGTGCCACACTGAGATGTTCACCTGTGTTCACCAGTTTTTCAGGGAAGTGCTGGGTGATGGAGATCTTAGCTCCAAATCAGAGAGGATCATCAAGGAGTTTCAGTCCTAAGTAGGTGACTCATCACAAATAGAAATGTGCAGCTTTCAGTTACTGTTGCTGTTGCATCTCATCTGCATAATTGAATTTCTCTGGCTTTTATAGCTGCCTCTGTGATCTGAAGCAACAATAAAGCTGTAATGTTGCCCACAAAGTGCTGACACATCTTGAAATTCATCCAGACAGGCAATGAAAACAATTAAACTTGTCCTGTTTAGAGACCAAGTGACATGCTGGGTGAGATCAAATGAGTGTCGGTTTAATAAAAACAGCGATGCTGGAGTTGTTGTGGAGACAGGAGATCTGACAGGTTCTGTTTACCTTTTTTTGTTTGCCATTTTCCAGTTTGCTGGAAGGCATTGGAACCAGCTTGTGGCAGCAACTGTCTGAGCTGTGTTCAGTCCTAGGTGTTACAGCCAATCCAGGAGATGCAGCCAGGCCCCTCCTGCTTTGCAAGCTCCTCAGCCCTGGTGGAAACTGCCCGAGGGGATTAAGGCTGGGGTGTTTCTGGTTCTCTGGTTTGTCAGCATTTTGTATTGCAAGACTTACTTAAAATTCTCATTTAGTTCCTGATGATTTTCTTTGGGGAGATGTCATAGAGTTTGATGTCTAAATGTTCAGTATCAAATGCAAATAGGAACAGCACTCGCTTCATTTACTGTGGTTTGTGACTTCATTTCCAAAATTACGGGCTCAGCTCCAGCTTTTTACTGGAGTTGGGTTTAGCCAAGGAGCTGAATTGCTAGAGACAGACAGGTAGCTTGTGAATGACCTTAAAAAGAGAACTTAGAAGACCTTACATACTAATTCTGGCTTTTATTTAGTGAATGCGATCTCCGTGAGTCACATGATGGTGTAGTTCTGCTCATGATGAAAAGGAGCTAAACAATAGATTTTGAACAACAAGTACATGCTGGTTTGGAGCTGAGCTTTTGTGGTAAGTCGATGAGAGAGGGGTGAACTTCCACATCTATTTAATTAAACTGTTAAAAATAGCAGCTTTCTAATGGAAAAGAGGATGTACCTTCCAGTACTTTGCAAGAGCGGGATGGTGAGGAAAATATTTCAGAGCAAGATGCAAATAAAACACTCTTAAGGAAGGCATGATCTATTAAGTGTACAGTTAATGGTCCACTGTACACATCAAATGAGAGAGTGGGGATTTAATGTTTTTAAAGAGGGATGTTTTTTCCATGTGTATGAATGAGTTGCTGTTATTTCCTGAACTTTGGGGTTTTTTTTTTAAATTTTAATGTGTTAGGGTATTTTTTGAATGAAGTTAATACTAAGGTAACACTGTAGCAGGAGTTGGTGCCTCTTTGTGCCCATCATTTACAGTCAGGCAAGGGTCAGATGTTTAAAATGCAAGTAGATTGTTAAGAGTGGGGATGGGTGTAAAGTATCCAGTGTCTAACACAAGATTACTCACAGGACCAGGAGTCCTGTGCTGCCTCTACACCAGTCTCCAGCCACTACCTACTTCTGACCCTCTTCCTTAGTTCAGAGGAAGCCATTGAGTCACCTCTTGAGTGCTGCTTCCCACACAGACTTCATCGCTTGCCATTCTCCTTTTGCTGATCCTGCACCTTTACTTCACTTATTAAGTCTTTAAAAATGCTTTTGGTAGATCATTAGAGCATTCATTGAGAAAAGAGCACTGAAATACTGCTTTCTGGTTTTTTCAGATACAAGGCAGTATAACTGAAACTCAAAGAGAAGCTTGAGCAGGCATCAAGTTGGAGGGAAGCTTTTTTTAAGAGCTAGATAGCTGCTTCATTTTCCTAATTTATTCAGAGCTCGAGTGGCTAGTGAAACATAATGTTGTAATCAGCAACATGCACTTTGTTTGTGTATATATCTCTCTGTTTAATTTTTTAAGACTTTATGTTTCATGAGCCAAACAGGGTCTCTGAGTCATGTTTTGGATGACAGTATTCCCAGAAACTGCCAGAGGGTTGTGAGAAATGGCTTTGGTTATTCAGCAGGTGATGTTCCATTTCTCTGAAGTACAGGCTCAGCGTTCAGTCATTTGAGGTGCTCTGGCACACAGAAGGTGAACAGCAAAACTGAGCCTTGCACCACTCAATGCCCTGTGTCAGTCAAAAAGTAAGAGTAATAATCTCATATCTGGGCCTGTTTCAGCAAAGCCTGCCTTGATTCCAGCTGAGGGAGCTGGGGGGGGGACTCAGCCTGGAGAAAAGGAGGCTCAGGGGGGTCAGTGTCACTCTACAATCCCCTGACAGGAGGGTGCAACCAGGTGGGGGGTGGGCTCTGCTCCCAGGGAACAAGGGACAGGACAAGAGGAAGTGGCCTCAAACTGTGCCAGAGGCTGCCCAGGAAGGTGGTGGAGTCCCCATCCTGGAGGTGTCCAGGGAACACCTGGATGTGGCACTCGGTGACAAGGTGTGGATGGGGTCACAGGTTGGACTCTCTGGCCTTGGTCTTTTCCAACCTCAGTGAGTCTGTGATTCCTTCTGCAGTTCAGGCAGTGCTGCTCAGCAAAGTTAAATGCCTGTGGTAAAGTAGATGCAAGGGCTTTTTCAGGGAGGTGATTTTGTTGGGAATGCAGAGGATGCACTTCCTGCTCCGGGCGTCTGAAGGCTCATTCCCACATACAGACTGTGTGTGCATAGCCCTCAGTCGTGTTCCAGCAGTGACTCAATGGGGGAATTTATGTAGTGTTTCCTTTAGGTATTGAGAGCTCTGCTAAACATTGCCGTGTGGAAGGAGGTGGGAAGATGAGAAATACTGAATTCTTACATCACTGAGCTGCTTTGAAGAATTTCAAACTCAAACTCCACTGTCACTGTAATGCTATGAAGATTTTTTGCCTTTTATACCCCTGTTACACCTTTTTTAGAACTTCTGTATTCTTAGTGCTTTTTGCCTACATTCTTGGACTTGTTTGTCAAGCTGAGAGACTCAACATTCTAGAAGCTTCATAGTTAGGGATCAGTGTGCCCCAGACCCCAAGGTCCTCTCCAGAACACGTTCTGTAAACTAAGAACCATCCAGGGGAAGGCTCCTTGGGGAGGGGGGCTCACTTGAGCCTCTCATTGGGGAATCTGTGATAGATGTGCTAATTAGTAGCACCTATAATGTTATACCAGATCTTTTGGGGGTGTGAATTGCGGGGTGCATCTCGGTGCATTCGACCTGGACATGTGCACCTAAGGATCCTTAAAATAAATACCAAGGTAAAATCCCTTTTCCCCTTTTAACCGTGTATGACTCTTGATTTTAAGACCAGGAAAAGGCATCAACTGGAACTTGAAGTTGTATTCTTCATTCATTATGGCAAATTCATTATGTCACTCATCTACCTTTTCAAATCACAAGCACATTTTGTTCTGTGGGTTCTTTTTTATGTAATGAGTTGTGCAGGACTGAGGGCTCATCCTTGTTCTGCTGCCCTCCAGCAATCCTTTTGAACTCCTTTGGTGTCACCATTTCTGTATAAAGCTAAATAAAATCGACTACAGTGTTCCCTATGTGTGATGAAAGTTTTCTCATTCTGTTAGGAATGTGATTCAGTAGGTACAAACTTTTTATCAAATCGCATTACCTGACAGTATAGAAGATGGGTTTGAGTACTGCTATTTGTAATCCAGAGTTGTTCACCTTTTGGCTTGCAAAATACTCTGTGCTGCTTTAAAAGGGCAGGAAGAGAAATTGCTGACATGATACTGTTCATCTAAATTTACAGGTCTAGACCAAGATTTCTTAAGTGACTAATCATCTCTGAGCTCAACTTGAAGTACCTTCAAGGCAACTGATTTTCTGAAGGAGCTCAGTAGCCATCTCAGTGCAGAGTTCCTTTCAAGTGGCTACTTTAGGTCACTGGTTACTTTTGAAAATGTAGTTCTATTTAAGTAAAGTGTTGTTGATACATCAATTTTAGAGTCCCCCAGGTGAGCTGTAGGCATGGTGTGAGATTTTTTCCAGCAGTTCTTGCTGTTGGTTTGGTGTTCATCATGAGAGTTCCTCATGATCCACTGCGAGTGAAACTGAGCCAGCAATGAGGAAACTTAAACTGTAGAGCACGTGTGAAACAAAGCAATTTTTGAGTTACTGTGGGGCAGCAGTGCTGCTTTAAAGGATTAAGTTCTTTGAAGCACTGTGCCTGGAGAGTGCTGTTAGGTGTCTTCTTGGAAGTTGAGAATGCAAAGGATCTCAATAACAGGTTTTTCCAGTTTAGATTCATGAAAGGCCTGACCATAATATTCATGTTCTAGCCTTTAGCGCCATGTGAAGGAAAGATAAAATCCTGACATGCTCCAGCTCTTTCTCTGCTTTCATGAATAAACACACGTAAGTCTCCAAATATCCACAGTACAACACATTAAGATCCTTTTCCTTTCTGCTGCTTCCCCATTTTCTATACAGTGAGTCAGGACTTTTCCATAGAAAAGAGAGACATCCTTTTCAACAAAATTCTGTTCATAAACCTTTTTGTCTTGATAAATACTTTGTTTCACTAAAACAGACAAATGAAGGTCTTTTCCTTAGTGATTGATAGTTTTGATGTTTTTCCAAGTCCTTGTTTGTGTATTTACTTTCCCATTAAGCAGTATACCCCTGTCAGAGAGTGCATTTCAGTCAGGGTAGCAGTACTGTAGTTTAATCTCACTGAGAGCAGAAAGCCCAGAAATGGCATTTATCCACTCCTTAAACCCTCGTGCTTCCCTTCTGGCCTGTGAAATTGCTCAGCCTAATTCTGCAAAACCAACAATTTGGGCTTAAACATGCACATTTCTATTTTTTTTTCCTAGGAGTCAATGATTTGTGTCAGCTTAGCTATTCTTTTACTTAAGAGTAGGAAATACTTGATAGAATATGTTCCTGGCATGCTTATTGTTAAACGTGATGTGGAATGTGTGTGTGTGTCTGAAATTTTGGAGCATATCCTTGGGGGTATTTTAGATTAGCAGCGTAGAAGTATAATCCTTGCAGGATAAAAAAACCACTTTAATTGAGGTAAAAATGTGAACTTAAATCACCTGAATTTTTACCACATATTGCCATGACTTTGTTCACTGAATTTCCCTGGTGGGACTGGCAGCCACCTTGGATCACTCCAGTCTTCATTCCCAAAAATACCATGGCTTCTTTTTCTGGGACATTTCTAGAGAATTAAACTAGCAACCCAGGAGAATGTTAATTGCACAAGTGTGGTAGGAGACAAGCTAATTTGAATAAAAAATACCAAATGTATTTTGGGAATGTCTGAGGGAAGGGGGTGTGCCAGGATTTGGCATTTTTCCTGGCCTTTGAGTTCGTGTGTGCTGCTCAAGGCAAGGCTCAGGGGCCTGGGAAGGTATATGGAAGTAGGAACTTGGTTTGGACAAATACTTCAGTATTCAGGAGACAATTGAACCTGTGACAGTAATGCAGGTGGGGGGAACCTTTACCTTTGTTCAGTCCTCTGCTTTAAGGCTGCAGATTTTCTGGGTGACCTTGGCAAATCGCTTTCCGCCTGACTCCGTTCTGGATCTGAAAAACTAGGATTATGGTACTGATTCACACTACAAAACACTTTCAGATCTGAGGATGGAAAATTTTAAGAGCTGGGATTTAGTATATTTTTGTTGTAGCACATCTCACCAAATTGGGTGATTTATCTCTTTTTAGTTTGGGTATGCTCTCAGTTGTGAGAGAGAACTTTAGGCCCTGTCTCTGTGTAAAAAATAGCCTCATTTAACTTCTGGGTTAGCTTTAATTTATGGAATAGCTGGTGCATCTACCAAACTTTTGTTTACTTTGGTTTAAAAGTCCTTAGTTGACAGAGAAAACTGTGCAGACAAGTCCTTCCTGCTACCTAGCATTTGGGTTCTGGGCCTTTTTTCCTTTCAAGCAGAGTATGTTTTCTGATGTTATTCCTTTTTTATTTTTGATTAATTTTTTTTCTGGCTAGGACTGTTCCCTAGCAATGGTTCTGGCAGAGGTGGGGTAGCCTGGGCTGTGCTATTGGTCTGGGCTGTGCACAGGGGTTGGGATTGCACAGTGAGGGGCTGGGAACAACCCTTGCCCCTTCCCTCTGGAATCATCCCTCAGCAACATCACACAGGGTGGCTCAGAACTCCTTTTCTTTGCGTGTCTCCAGTTACCCAGGGCTGAGATGGTGAAAGCAGGTGCAAAGTGACAATGCTAAAAATAGCAATTTCAATCACTGCTCCTAATGCAGTGGGGGAATTTCAGCTCCCCTCCCCCTCAGAGACCAGCTCCCCTTGCACACCCAGGAGTTTGTCAAAATCACCCCGACATCCCAGCTCTTCTTTAAACAGGCTCTAAAATGAGAGTTAGTGATCCACTTGAGGGTAATGTCGGGACAGAGGAGGGCCCTGACTCCTGACAGCTTTGGCGGAGTGGACACAGCTGCAGTTCTGAAGCACGGTCCATTGGGAGCACTATGGGAAGACAGCAGTAAGAACTCCATAAGGAACTCAATTTCACTTTCTATTTAGAAAAACAATCCTTTTTTATCTAATTCCTCTAATCCTCAGCTTCCAAATAACAAGCCATGATCTATTAACTTTAAAGCTTGAGGAAGTTAGGGGTGAAAGATGGTGGAATTCTGGAGTAATTTGGGTTGGAACGGACCTTAAAACCCATCTCATTCCACTCCCTGCCATGGGCAGGGACAACTTCCACTGTCCCAGGCTGCTCCAAGCCCTCTCCAACCTGGCCTTGGAAACTTCCAGGGATGGGGCAGGCACAGCTTCTCTGGGCAACCTGTGCCAGGGCCTCCCCACCCTCACAGGGAAGAATTCCTTCCTGATGTCTGATCAGGGTGTGCATTTGAAAATCTAGGTCAGATGTTCCCTGATATTTTGTCTCTTTGGATTTGAGGCTTTTAACGTTTTTTTTCTTTAGGTTTCCCATAGGATGTAGACCTTGCTTCACTGCAGGCAAGAGCACACAGATGTCATTGATTAGAGAAGAACTTTAAGAAGTCATAATTAATATTTTGACAGAAAGCATTACTTACATGGACACATTCTAAACAGAATGAAACTAAAATTTCCCTCTTCTAGTTATAGTAAAAGTCTGAAGCCAAACAAACTAAGCTTATTTTGGATATTCTACTGTTTCCCTTGGTTACAGTCCTTATATGGAACAACAAAAATCTGGCTTTTGTTGACCTCCCCATTGCCACTTTCTGGTTCTTCCACACTGGCAGAAGGTTTCAGAATTGCATTCACAAAGGCTGGAGTGGATGATTTACATAGAACAATAAAAAAACTTTTGGCAGGCGATTTTAACCACCAATTTTAATTTGAAAATAATTGAATTGCTTACTTTTCAAAATTTCTGTGGTTTTGGTTTTCTGTTGTAATGGAAAAGTTTTGCACTTCTTTATGTCTAACTTGGAGTTACATTGTGTGTAAGGACAAACTGAAATCTCCTTTAAAGGGTGTGTATTGAACTCTAAAAATAACCCAGAGAGAAGCCTGGCTTTTAACTTTTCTTAGACGTGTTGCTGTGTAAGAAAATGATATTTCAAAAGATGTTCCCTTGGAAGAACATAAGTGGTTGGGTTTGGTCAGAATTTGGAAGAATTTGCCTTGAGAAGGAAGGTATGTAATTACCTGTGGGGGTGCACAGGTGTGAGGGAAAGCAGACAAGTTTGTGCATGATAGCAAAAGGTGCTGAATTTAAAAACAAATAGGGGATTTTTTGGAATATTTTAGTGTAAGGAAGTTTAGCTTGGGTATACATTTGAACTGAGATTGTATGTCTAGAATAGGGCAGAAGGAGTTGGACTTCCCTTGCTTCGAGCCAGGTTTTCAGGCTTTCTTCTTGAAATCACAATCAACTGAGGCATAAAATTAAAATTTTTAAGTAAACATCTTTGATTTTCACTTTCACTTTGGGACTCTTAGTTTAAAATTTGAAGTGCAATAAAGCACTGTTGTGACCTCTACCTGTCCTTGTTGAGTCTGTCAGGGCAATAAGTGATGGAAGTGTTCTGCTGACTTTGACCTGGGGAAAAATGATGTGGTATACGTTCTGGTAAAGTAAAATTCCTTTTCTATAAGTATTTTAAAGCCTGATACGGACTGTCCTGAGAGAATAGACCATGACTCTTCTAGTTTCTGATGTAACTGTGGGTTTGTCTGTCCGGGTCGGAGGGTCTGGGACCTGGGGTGGGAGCCTGGATGCTGCTTCCAGTTGACATTATCTATTTCCTGCTTAAATAAACTCACAGGGTAAGTTCGGAACAAGGCAAAAAAATCCTCTTGCCTTCAGAAGTGGCTCTTGGTAATTGCAGTGTGGGTGGAATGTCGTTTCCTTTTCTCATAGCTTACTAAAGCACGTCTCTGGTTTTGTGTCTGGTCGCTGATGCTCTTCTGCCTCTTTGCACAGTTACAGGCTCCGCATGGCCTCTAGATGTCCCTCCTCCTCCTCGCATAACCCCAGCACCAGGCAGTGCAAGAAATCCAGCTCCACCACATCCCACTTCTTCAAGGAATAGACCCTGGGCGTGTCTGACCAAACCAGGTACAGCCACAGAGCCCCGGGAGGATGCGCAGGGCTCCCTTCTCCTGTGCTCCCAAACCCTTCCGTGTTTCTGTGGGCAAGGAGTGCAAGGCACTTTGGAGATATGAGCCAAGCCTCAGAAAACCCACAGTGTCACTGCTCTTGTAACTGGTGCAGTTGTGGTTTTGGGGAAGGCTGAGATGCTGAGATCTGGATGAACCATAGAAAAGCTGCATTCCCTTCCACGCTGGAAGTGATGCTTCCTGTCCAAGACTGTGAGACCACCGAGATGCTCGTGCCATTGCTGGCTGCTCTGTCTCATTCCTGGGGTGGAGAGTCTCTAGGATTTGTTCCCTTTGGAGCTTTTTCCTAGCAATAATCTCCTCTTGAAATATGTGATGTACTAATTCCAAAGGGATAAGGTATTCTCTAGTCATGGGTACTTAACATACTGTGGATCAAAAGGATTGTGTTAGGGTAGTCAGCCCTTTACCCCTCATAGAAGCTTTAAGGAGAGTTTTGCTCATGATCTTTTAAGACCTGAGGTGTTGCTCCTCTGGATCCTGGGGACCTTGAAGATAATTTTTGTAAGGATGGGTTTTATCTCTGTCTTGGAAGTAGTGATGTTCGTATCTGATTGTAATAGTGGGCCAAGTGCTTTGGGGTCTTTTAGGCTGAATGGGTGAACCCTGAACAAATATTAACTGCCCAAAAAAACATATACTTGGGAATGTGCATTTTGCTGGCTGCTTTGGTGGCACTCCACAAGCTCAAAGACCAGCATTACAATGCAAATTGCAGTGCTGTGATAACATGCAAAAACCTTAGTTGAGGTTGTGGTGAGATAAGCTGTGTAATGAAGCACTGTAGGCTTGGGCAAACTAATGACCCAGCCCCATGTGTTGGTGAGGCTGAGTTGATTTTCTTTTGGTTTAAACAAGACACTGTTTTCTGCTCCTTCATTTCCCCACCATTAACTTGCAGATTAGAATCTCCTTTATACTGATGTAACAGCTAAGGAACATGATACTTGAAATGTGTAAAACTAAAGGTGAGAATGAGTACCAGCAAAATCAAGACACTGCAGCCTGAAGTTTATTCTGTCTTAAAGTGATTCAAAAAACAACATTTGAGGGAATAGTTAGTAAACTGACTGAGGTTTGCTATCTCCTGAGTAATGGAGGTGATTGCTAATGAAATGTTAACATCCCTAGCTGTGGCACAGACCATTTAGTTGTGGGAAATCCAAGCAAAATTAAATCATGGATGTCTCTTCCCTGTACAGTGGTCACTGAATGACTTGTCCTGCTTCCAGCTCCATGGAACATGGAACTGTGACTCCTTAAACTATTTCTGATTAAATGCAACTCTCTGTGTACTTTCAGGTACCAGAAACTTCTGACTGGAAAAGGTGAGGTGAAGTGATCCTCAAGCATTATGCCCTCCTGCTTGGCTCAGATGTGGCGAGATGGGTTCCTCAGCAGACAACCGGGACAGTGGTTTCTTCTGCTGGAAGTGATGATGTGCTTCTGTCATCTCACCCTTCCTTCCAAGGGAGGGAGCACAGAGCAGGCTCCTGCCTTCTCCAGTGAGTGGTGAAGTGTGGATGCTGGGGACAGGGTGATCTTGGGGTCCACCAATGTGTGGAGCCCATGTGCCAGCACGGAGAACAGCATGGAGAAGTGTTCAGACATCCGCAGGCAAACTACCTGTGCTCAGAGGGTGGATGGGTCTGGATGAGTCTCCTCTTTCTGGGAGAACATAGAGGGTTTAACATACTATGCAATTAAACTCTGGTAAGACTGTTACATCCTTTTAGTTTCTGCTTTACATCCTAATGGGTAAAGAACTGGGCATCCCACAAAAAAACACTGAAGGGAGAGGTAGGTTTTCCTGAGGTTTCCACATGTGAAGTCTGTGGGTACCCCAGTCTCTTGACTTTGTACCATTAGCTTTAAGGGGCAGATGCTGTTGCTTCTGAAGTGCATCAGGAGCCGTGTTTTTTGGGAAGATCACCTGTTACATGATCTCTGTGAAATGTACTGATAGCCCAGTTCCATGAAGGGACAAGCATCCATTTCTCAAAGCTGCCATAACTTGTGTTGCCAGTCTGGTACTGTTTAGAGTCAGGCATTATTTATTTAGGGACAGTATCAAACACGGGTGTTGCTGTGCAGTATCAGGCCAGACTTGTCCTTAAATACAGCATTTGTCCTTAAACAGAGCGCCTGTGTTTGTGTCTCTAGACACGTGTTTAGTTTCAGGCGTCCTGTCCAGAGGCCATCCATGAGGACAGCCAGTAAAGGCTAATTCCAGAAACAAACAGTTCAGCTAGTAAAATGCAGGGCAGAAAGGTCTCTTACCTCTTTCTTACCCTCAAATGGGGTCAATCACACCGAGGTGCATTGTCTGCCAGTTCTGGGCAGAACTTCTGCCCAGTTCACTCGTGAGGTGAACGGTTCCTTCTGCCAACACATGATTTTCCAGGATCCCTGCTAATGTAGCATCTAGGCTTGGAATTTTTTAAGGAGGCCAAAGGGGTTGATTGTCCTGTTTCCCTCTTGTTTCAGTCAATTTATTCCTGTCCTTGACTTTGCACTCCACACAGATAAGCACAGATCTGTGTATGCACACGTTAGTTAAGAAAGAACAAGTGCCCGGTTGATACTCCTTCCCACCACCCTGAAAAAGTCGAAAAAAGGATCAATTTTATATATATATCTTCATATGTAGATATATATATATATGACAGATAAAAATATATATGTATGGAATTGCTGAAAACAGTTAATTTTGTATAGTTTTGATGAAAATCAAATTGTTCAAAATGATTACAAAAGCTTTAAAGAAGAAACATTGTTCACTATAAAAATGTTTCAGGTGCATGTTGTTTGAGTTGGAAAGAAAAGGTTTTCAGGATCTTGTATTATCTCACTACAGATTTTTTGGATAAACCCCTCTTGGAGGCTTTCTAAGTGCAATTGTGGTTTGGGGAAAGGCTGAGATGCTGAGAACTGGATGAGCCATAAATGCTGCATCCCCTTCCATGTTGGAAGACTGTGAGACCACCAAGATGCTCGTGCCATTGCTGGCTGCTCTGTCTCATTCCTGGGGTGGAGAGTCTCTAGGGTTTGTTCCCTTTGGAGATTTTTGCCAGCAATAATCTCCTCTTGAAATAGATGTACTAATTGCAAACAAAGGCTGGAATTTTTCACAGCAGCCTTGGAAGACTGGGATTCTCATTAGTCATTCAAACTAGTTGGAAGTGAGTATCCAGATCTGCTAGGCAGCTTGGTAAATTTTGGTCAAATAGCACAAAAAATTGAGTTTCCTGGCCTTATGTCTATGTCCAAGCAGCTGGTGTGCACACACAACTTTCTGATCAGTTTGTCTCGCTTTGGTTTTGCACATTATCTTTTTATTTTCTCTCCACATTTTCTTCTTCCTCTCATCGTGTGATATTGGTATGGTAGACCCTATTCTTTCAGACAGGAATGCTCTTCCTGTGTGTCTGGAGAGTATCTAGATCACTTGGAAAATGAGTATACAGTGTTTATAAACCTAAGATACTCTGACGTAGAGCACCAGTATTATTGGTGATTGATTGATTATGATTGATTTTCCCAGTGCAGTTTTGTAGGACACCTTGTCAAAGATCACAGTTAGTGTATAAATTACCACTGGTCACTTGAGGATTGTTGCTGAGGAAGTTTTCTTGCCATATAGCCCAAATACTACTTCAAACAATCCATTCTCCTCAGACCCACTCAACTTCCAGTCAGTTAAACTAAGTACAGAGTTCTGGCATGGATGCTGCCCAGTTTAGTGCCTTTAAGGCATTCCAGTGAGGTTACCAGAGGTCACTTCTGTGTAATTTATTTTTGCTTCTTTTTTTAGAGTGGCATCAGCTACAATAACTGACAGACTCAAGGAGAGAAGTGTGTACATTGTTGTGATATAGGAACGTTTTTCCCAGAGGAATTCTGGTTTATCACACAAGCCTGTAAATATGTATTTACAATTTTAAAAGCACGTCTTTATGTCCCTGGTTGTAAATGCTCTGTTTTTAAAGTTTTATAATGTGTGACTCAACCAAGAGACCACAGTCCACAGCTTTATATTGTACTGGTCTGTTTGAAGAGTCCATTACAGTCTAAGCTGTAGCAGAAAAATATCCACACCACCGACAAGAAGTAACCCATGGTTGCACCAGACTTCATCGTTTTTCCTCAGATAACAAATGCAGTTTTCTGGGAAGGTGGGGGGTGGGGGGGGGGGGCTTTTTCTTGCAGAAAAAAGCATCAGTTCAAAATGGTGTCATTTCTCTGGACCAGTGAGGAGATTCCATTCACAGTGAATTCAGGAAAAGTATGCCATTTTTTTCCCAAGGCAGAATTTCACAGTTTTGCAGCAAATTTTTAACCTCCCCCGTGCCTGCTGATGAAACGTGAAATTTTGCCCTTGAGTAATATCACAAGTTCTTGTGAAAATTCAAGGAGAGGGTGGGGAAAAAGCTCAGGTTTTGCATGTAGAATTTGCAAGGACAACACTGGCAGCTCTGCAGTGCTCTCATGGCAATGCTGATACTGAGAAGTTTATTAAAAATAAACTGTGTGGAGAAGTGGTGGGACCTGGTTGCTACTTGGGTTCTGAACACTGCTCTGGAAGACTGAAAGCTCTGTTGTCTGTCTGCCGTGTAAAGAAAAAGAACAACAATAAATCAATGTGGAAAACCACATTATGGAAATATTTATTGTTATTTCAGCCAAGGAGGTCTTAAAAACGGATATTGAATGTGTTCTAGCTCTGACACAACAGGAAGGTTTGGGGTTCTCCTGGCGGGTGGCAGGAGAGGAGGAAGGAGATGGAAGTGTCACCTTGGTCTGACAGGTTCTGTGCACAGACAGGGATTCTCCTGACAGCTCCACCCAAGGTCTGCACACCTGGAGAAGCAGCACATGAGCCTTTTGCAGTGTGGCATCTCCATTCAAATCCAAACCTTCTGCTGAGGTGTGTCAGTATCATGGAACTTCAAGGCTGCTGTCCTCAGCCGGGAGGGACGTGTTTGGGCAGGGCGTGCAGTGGGAGCGTTGGTTGTTTTCCTTCCTAGGAGTGGTCCCTGTTTCATACATTGTGTGCCATCACAGCACACTGAGGCACTTTATGCTTTCTTCAGGGCCATGGGACTTGGCACTTTTAATAGAATCCAAAAATGGTTTGGCCTGGAGGGATCCTAAAGCTCATCCCATTCCCTGCCTGCCATGGGCAGGGATACCTTCCACTGCCCCAGGTTGCTCCAAGCCCTGTCCAACCTGGCCTTGGACACTGCCAGGGATCCAGGGGCAGCCACAGCTGCTCTGGGCACCCTGTGCCAGGGCCTCCCCACCCCCTCTGTGCAAGCCTTCTTTAAAGCTACTCTAAATGGACTGTCCCAGTTTAAAACTCCATAAGGGAGTCACTGAGGGTGATGGGCAGCCATTGTCATGGCTGCATTAATCCAGCCACATTCCTTAAAAACAACAGCAGATACAATGAATAGGTTTGGGAACAGCTGAATTATTTATATTAATATTAATTTCACATAGGCTAAAAATGGCTCTTTCACCCCAGAAAATCTGAAGGTTCCTTATGCATTATAAATCTGATCAGTTAGAGAAAATCCACTGTTGTCACTGTTGCCCGTCAGTGCCTGCAGCAGCCTAGCAGGCAGCCAGGCTCCTCTGGCAGTGTCACAGCCTGTTTGGCTTTCAGTAAATGCCACCCAGTTTCAGGTAAGTTTGAAGGGATCAGATTGTGCTGAACTGCCATTCTGTCCCTGCGTGAGAACCTTGAGAAATATTCCTTAAATAGCTATGTGCCTCCATTCTTCTGTCTGTGCTGTCACATGAAGCAGCACTAATTACTCCTTTTTATAAGAACTGTGGCTTTTTTAGGAGAAGGCTACATCCAAAAACAGGTAAGGAGGATCACTTTCTCATCATGAAGCTGCTGCCTGGAGGCTGTTCAGCTCTGTGAGTCGTGCTGCTGGCAGAAGGATGCAGACAACACAACACTGCCGGTGGCTGGATCCCCTCCCAAAGTCCCAGTTACCAAATCCAGGGGCCTGTTTCAGTCGTTGGTGCCAGTGCTGATTGTAAATGCTCTTCCAAGGCTATGGGACATAGAGAACTGTGTGTGCTCAACAGTGGACACAGAGGACACGAGTCCATCCTGCCTGAGCTCATCTGAGATGCCACGGGAGAGTGGCAGAAATAGAGCTGCACATCCAGCACTGCTGAGTAACATTTTCCGGGGTTGCGAGCCTTTGAGCCTTACCCTGGGCTCACACCCAGCCAAGATCACTGCTCAGAAGCTGCTGCAGTGCTGTGACACACCAGGGATGCTCTGGCCCCAAGGGCACTGACAGAAATAGTGCTGAGCCTCCTGGTGCGAGGGACATTTCCAGTGGTGCAGGGATGAGCTCACCTGGAAGTGGCAGCGGAGCACGTTCTGACCTGCTGGTTGTGGGCAATCTTCAGTTATTCCCCAGTGAGGAAGAGGAGGGGCACTGACAGGTGCTGGGGGTAGGGGACAATTTCAGGCTGTGCTGCATTTGGTTCGTATCCGGCTTTGCAGCTGCCTTGGAAGAAGGGGCAGTTGTTAAAAACCAGTTCTGGGCATATTATCTTAGATAGGACATGCTAATGCAAATAGGGCCACCTCCTCTTTTTGTACTGCTCTGCTAAGTTTTGGGTCACCCTGACTCAAGCAGCACTTTGCAGGGTTGGTTTCCTGTTGGTGTTTTTGTCCTTGTGTGCCAGTGTGAGTGGCTGTGCGAAGAGCTGCGTGAGGGGGTATTAATTCCAGGCTCATCTCCTTGCCCAAAGTCAGCTTTTCTGGGCCTCTACACTCCTCCAGCTGAAGCTCTGGGGAATAGACTGTGTGAGGAAAGGCACTGCTTCAGAAAATCTGTACTATAAAACCTATTCCTCATGATTAAACTCACATCTTGCCATCTGCACAATGTATTTACTTTCTTATATATTGAATTTTCCTACAGCTGGAGTGTTTAACTGACAGAACTGACAGACTCCCTGAACTTCTTTCTTGGGTTCATCTATCATGTGCAGTGATTCAGGCTTACCTGGGGTGTATTGATTCAGGAATACTTCTTAATTTGACCTTCAGAAGTGAAATATCCGAACTATTTCCTGTAGTACTCTGTCTTAGTAGATTCTGTACCTGAGTTCAGCTTCTCTTTGTGACCAGCACCAACTGATTAGAGTCCTTTCAGAGTTGGTATTTCTTTTCTAGAAGGATATTTATATATTAATTAAGCCATACTAAAGCCTTACTTTTGATAAACTAAAATATTCTCTAAGTCCTTTAGGGCTTTTTCCTTCTGCACCACTTACGTCATTTTCTTCTGTGCCTTTCAAACTTTTATTTTTCTTGGAAAGAATAAAACTCAACCAAACAAAATTCTCTTTCAGCCAAGAGCTGCTGAAGATGTACTCTGAAGGAAGGCAGAAATATATTTAATTGCTGCCTCTGATGCCAAACCTTAAGTGCTTTGCTTCAAAGTGGGTTCTACAAAACTCCATTTGCCTTGCACGACACAGGCATCAGAATAGCAGAAACCTTCCAGAGCTGATGTCAGTGGTGTGGTCTAAGGAGGAATAATCACATCCATAATCCCCATGCATCCAGCCAGTGATTCCACCAGCCTTCCTTGTGACAATGCTGTGCTGGAAAAAAGGGCAAAAATCCTTACCTGCTATTTTTCCTCCCAGAGTCTCTGTCTTGCACCAGTGAAATGCTGATTTCTGACACAAGAAATGAGTTCTCACTTGGTACCATTCATAGCTGATGACATCTCATTAAGGATAATTTCTGAATATTCTTTCCTGAGCCCTCCCCCATTCCCAAATCCTTTGCTGCAAAGAGCATTGTTGTGGATAACCCCATTTCTTGCACAGGGTATTTCTAGAGCTATGAAGTAGCACGGTAATGAAACATCTGTTCTCATGATACAATGACTTCAGCCGAGCTTCTTCTCTCCCTTTCATGCATTTTCCTGTGGCACACTGTTTGTTCAGTGGGATAATTGGATACGGAAGAGAAGCAGATCTCCATTGAGCTGCATTTTCCAAGGCTCTTCTGTCCCGATGTGAACTGTTCCGTGCTGCTGCCAGCATGGGCTGGGGGCGGGAGGTGCACAGAGCTTCTCCCTTTGCATTTTGGGGCCTCTGATCATCAGTGGGGAGGAAATGAGTGCTACAGCCGCATGAAATGACCTGGGGAGATCTCTCAGCAGTCATTCCAGGCCAAGGGCCAATAAAGGAGCATTAGATGGACTTTTTCTGTCACTTGGTGGTTTGATGGTAACTCAGCTGTGGTGTTTTTAAGCTGCTTGTGTTGCTGCATCTGGGTAAATCTTCTCATGAGCAAATCTGGCTCTAGCAGTGGACTCATTTGCAGAAAAAGCTCCCACTCAGTGAGGGGTAGGGGTTGACTTCTGCTTTCACCTTCTTCCTGCACTTCCAGAGCAATGAAAGCACAGATTTCATTCACTGTGTGCAAACACAGCTCCTCTAAATTGAGCTCCAGCATCTTAACAAGGGGCACATTATTCCTAGCACTCATATATTTCCTTTTCACCTAGAAAGAGAAGCCTTGAGTCAGGTTATGCGTTCTGTTAGTAGTTACTTTCTGTGCAGGGTCAGTTGCTGGAGTTCACAATGGCACCAGAAGAACTGGAGGGACCTTAAGGAATCTTGAACATGCGAAATAGACCTCAGGGTGTTGTGGTAAGCACAGAAGCCCAGAGGAGGAAATCTGGCATTGGATCATGTGTGGGACTGGGCACAGCAACACAGGTGTCAGCTGTGAGGAAAATCCAGAGGAGCTGCAGTGAGGTGGAAAATGTCACTTCTGTACCTCAGAGAGGGTCATTTCTTAGGAGCAAAATGTACTGAGCTAAACTGATCATCCCTTGGAGTGTGTCCAGAGCGAAGGGAAAGCACTGCTGAGCTCCTGTGCTCTGGATTTGCTCCCAGTGTCACCAGGAGAGAAGGTTGTGGATGCGGACACAACTCCCAGACCAGCCCAAACAGGAGGGCTTGTTTTCTTGCTTTCTGGTTTTTAGGGATGTGGACTGGCTGGATCCAATGGCAGGAAGCTGTGAGCAGTGGTGTGAAATGGAGCTTGGCCTCTTGTGTTGTGTCTCCTCTGCGCTGGGCTGGACACGGAGCCCCACGGGGAGCTCGGACCCTGCAGGAGCTCCTCCAGAGAACCCTCTGCAAATCGAACAGCAAACAGCCTTTAACTGGTCCCCAATTTACTCCCTCTCTGGGAAGCTTTCTTATCCCCAGAGTGCCCCTCCCTCCAGTGACCAAGTCCTTAGCACCTGCAGAGGACAGGTTTTCTAAGATTATTGGGTTGTTTTGATGGTTAAAAACCTCCAGTGCAGTCTCCTAATGCACAATGGAATTGGGGAGAAGGAAAAATACATCTGTGAGTTCATCTGCAACTCTAAAACCCCTGACATCTTGAAGTTGGAAAAGTTTTGCTAAGGAAGTAGAGAAAAAAGATTTGCAGGTAGCCTCTTGAATAATTTGCTGCTTTTTTCCCCCCCCTAAATTATGCTTTAATATTTCACAGCTGGACGCAGCTCTGCAGTGGATTCTGCAGACAAGTTACCAAACAGCTCGGAGAGGATTTCCTGGCACATGGTCAGAGAGAGCAACAGGCACAGCTAGGGAGGAAGAAAACAGCCACAGGAATAAATACCTGAATGTTGAAGACATGTGGACCAAATGGCCCAATTTTTGCTTTCCTCCATGTGATAGACAAGAAGGTCAAGTTGAATCTCTTGTTCGTGTGAGGGCAGAAATTCTTCCTGTGTCTTTAGTGAAATAAACATGCAAACTAGTCTCTGGTTTGTTTGTTTAGACTTTGTCATAGATGATCTGAGCCTAGAATCATATAAATCATAGAATCCTAGACCAATGAAAAGATGCTTTAAAGAGCATCTAGTCTGACCTCCGGCCATGAGCAGGGACATCTCCAGCTTCATTAGAATGCTCAGAGCCCCATCCAGCCTGACCTTGAACGTTTACAGGGATGGGGCAGCCACAGCTTCTCTGGGCATCCTGTGCCAGGGCCTCACCAATCTCACTGCAAAATATTTCTTCCATAAGTAGATGTAATATCTGAGGGAGTAGATACAATAAACTGACCCAGCTGGGATTTTGTGGACAGCTCCCGGCTCGGTGCTCACCCTGTACAGCGATGCTGCCCCAGGAGCTGGGCTGCTGCAGCACAGACCACGAGACGTGACTTCAATTCCCGCTGCTCGGAATTTTCCAGGTGTTCCTCAGCCTCTCCCTGCTGCCTTTGGCTGCAGGAAGGGGCTGAGATCACCGTCCTGTCTCCCCCGGGTTTGGTTGTGTCTGCAGGTGCCTCTCATTCTCTGCCCTGGGCTTTCTGCTGCTGTAATCTGACAGTTTCTAATTTCCACCAGGGTCACAGTGTGTTCTCCTAGCCATGCGGTAACGTTTCTTCCCAGCAGACTTCCCAAAAAAAGCTCTGATGACTCATGGAGGACAAATTTATGCAGAGCTCCCGTAGTCAGCATCCTTTGCATTGGCAGAGGGAGTTTTTGAAATAAAGATGAATCAGCGCTGTCAGACTTTGCTGGGAGTTAACTCTTGGCCCCTCTTCCCTGGAAACAGCCCTGGCTGGTGCTCACACTGAAGGAATTCCAGCCAGGCATCCCTGCGGGATGCAGAGCCACGGGCACCGCGGGCAGGTTTGAGAGCCAGAGCTCGCGTCTTTCCCCGTTTCCCTGGAGCATCCCTGCGGGCAGGCGGGCGGGAGGGGGTTAAGGTAGCCGGGAGGGGGTTAAGGCAGGTGGTTCGCTGCTCCCTGCCTGAGTTAGCACCACCGAGTGCTTCCAGAAGCGCTCCGGGAGCAGCCGGTGCACGCGCGCAG
>NW_008238340.1:905425-915407 GCF_000691975.1 Corvus brachyrhynchos
ACGGGCTGTCCACCCCGAGCCCTCATCCGCTGGAAGCCTCCTCTGACCTCCTGAGGCTCAGCTCGGGCTCCAAGCCCTGGGAAGAGGCGGAGAAAGATCTTTCCGGTGCTCCGGCATCCCCGGTGCCCTCGCAGCGGGTGGGCTGGAAGGACGGAGGCTCCGCGCCCCGGCGTGGGAAAACTCCCGTGTTCCTGGAGGAGATGTGTCCGAGCCCACGGACGAGGTAGCCGCTGGGTTTGGACATCTCGGGAGAAGAAAAGAGCCTCATGACTTTGCTCTGACCATGGCAGATACCTCAGAAAGGGCCAATCCTCAGTGCCTGGTGCTAATTTGCACCTGAAGCCGCTAGACCTGCCCAGGACACACGAGAACCTCCTGGAAGAGGCACAGACGTTTGGTTTTCTCAATGAAAATACTGATGACACTCAACTGAAAACATGTGTGCTGTTCCTCTCCCTTGAGAAGAGGAAAGGGAGCCTCCTGGGATT
The DNA here is from genome assembly GCF_000691975.1 of Corvus brachyrhynchos. NCBI lineage: Eukaryota > Metazoa > Chordata > Aves > Passeriformes > Corvidae > Corvus > Corvus brachyrhynchos. The sequence continues at coordinate 905,914 of NW_008238340.1, forward strand.
TCGGGAAGAGGCACTAGCGTTCCTCCTTGGGTGGCTCCTCCTGCCCGCTGAGGACCTGTGGGGGACAGGAGGTCTCGGGGCTCTGCTCCATGACAAACACTCAGGACTGCAGGGAAGCCATGGACTCCCCTCCGGTGACCTCCAGCCCTGCTGCAGGGCCCGTTACCTTCTCCCAAGTTTTTGGGCAGCAGTGCCAGCTCATGGAAGCAGGTAAGAGAGGAACATGCACAGGCACCACCTTGTCATCCTACATCCCACCTCCTGGTTTGCAATGTCCTTGCTGTCCCTTTCCTGTTCTGTTTCCCAAGTTCTTCCCTAAAATCTGGTGTTTTCCAAAGGGAAAATTGGGGTGACCCCTTTTGCATTTGCACACCTGCCTCAACTACCCCTGAAACCACTCAAAAGCTTTGTGCCCAATCATTTACAAACAGGAGCAAGGGTTGGGATGACTCTGTGGGTTTGGGTTAACATGGGCTGGAACAAGCTGCTCTGTTCCTGATGGTGGAAGTTACTGTTTGGGTGTGAGCAAAACATGTGTGGTGATTTTTGCATTTCAATACAAAGGCATTTAAAGTGGAAGTTGATTTGCTGCTTTGGAAGGTGATTGCTGCAGCATGTGGCTTTCTGCTTTGGTATTCAGCTCTGTGAAGGACAAAGTGGTTTTTTTCCATGTCTTTCCCTGGCTGTTTGTGTTACTGTAGCACCTGGAAGCTCTGTTCCTTTTCCCAGGTGTTTTCATACATTTCTAACTCTCTACAGATGGGCCTGGTTATTTCTTATCTGTGCCTTTTGGCTGTTAAATAGGTGGTGTGTAACATGACTAATCCCAAATTTTCCATGTTTGCCTCTTGCTCCTCACAGATGCTCTGAAGCACCAGTCCATGAAGTGCCCCAGAGATGTGCACTCACATCCTCCTCCTTCATACCTGGTTCCCCAAGTTTAAGAGATTGGATAAGGGATTTTGCAAGATTTACTCCTGTTTTCCTGTCCCTGCTGATAGGTTGCCCTGAGGAAGGATGTGTTTGTTTACTTAGAGCCGTGAAGAAACCTGGGTTTCTGCAGTGATGCCAGAACTACACTTGCTCTGAATTTTTAGGGCTTGTTTTACTCAGATTTACTGGTACTTTCTTATTACTGTTTGTGCTGGTGCGGATATTTCGCAAATTTGTCCTGAAAAGTGTCCCATCCTTTTCCCTTCTCTTTTCTCTCTCTTCTATTAGCCAGTTCTGGAACTAATGATGTTTGGATTGTATGTTTCTACTGAGGTGGTGACATTAAAAATATTATGTATGAGAGTTTCCTGCAGATCTCTGTGGGACTTCTGCTCTGCCTGTGGTACTTTCACAGGTAGAGCTGGGAAGATGACTCATTAGGTGACTAATTAGCTGACTGTTACTCAGTTAATCAAGTCTGAGATCATGCTACTGTCTCCAAGAAAATGTCAGGCAGATCTTCAAGAGGGTTTGGTGTTAAACTTTCCTATTATGTGTCCTGGGATCAGTCCAAAAGCAGTGGATCCATTGTGTCAGATCTTACCCAAAGAAGAGATGTAGGAGAAAGCCCTGGTCCTGGGTGAGTAGTTTGTTTCCCAAATTAGCAAGACCAATGAGGTGGGGAAACACAGGTGATAGTCTTAGTTTGGTTTGTTTTCCTTTGCCTTTCTTAGAGGGAAATGTCCCAGAGGAAACCTGGGACTTCTGGATTTTCAAAACCCACCTTAGTCAGTCAACCAGAAGATTTTCTTCCCTCTAGTGGATCACCTTGGTAGGATTTTCTAGATGTTTTCGCAGGTACAAGGTGAGATGCAACGTAAGGATGGTTGCCATGGATGCCAGTGACATCCAAAGGGATCCTTATGGCAAGGACAGTGTACGCTCAGCACTCCTGAAAGCAGAACTTCAGCTGAAGTGTCTGTGGATGTGTCTGTGTTCATAGGCCTTGCAGTGTGGGCAGGAAGGATGCCCTAAGGAAGTGGGAGTGGGTACAGGTTTGGGACACCAAGCTCTGCTTCCTTACTTGTGTACTGTGTCACTGAACTGACATTTGGGAGAGAGCCACAAAAGGTCTCAGTGTGGAGCAGGGCTGTGCAAATGCCTTTACAAACCATAAAAGCAGACCTTGCTCCTGTGATTCCCTCAGCGACAACCTCTGAGGAGCTGTGAGGAGCTGAGTTCTGGCCCAAACAGTCCAAATCTCACAAGAAAGATTTGTAGGCACCCAGTACCACATCATTGTCATTGGTGACATTTGGGCTCCTCAATGACGCTGGGATGTGCTTGAATGATAAAGGTGCTGGCCTTAATTAAATGTCAGATTTTGTGCCTGGAGAATTGCTGAGCTTGAGATAGATCACAGGCTTGACAGCACACTTTGATGTACCACCTGCAACAGTCTCGTGGTTTTTATAGCTTCTGCCTGTGGTGTAAGGACACTTCTCCAAAGCACCTGTGAGAAGAGCTGGGCCCTGCTTGAAAAATGTGCTTTAGGCTGTGTGCAGTATTATCTGTTCTTGATGGAGAAATCAGAGGGTGTGTGGTGCTCCCCTGCAAACATGTCCCTTTCCCCCAGTGCTGCTCCTCAGTAACTTGCTCTGGAAACCGAATACTGAATGTTTGGAAGTCAACTTCCCCCTTGCCAGCTGCTCCTTGTCCCCACTGATGTAAGACTTGAAAAGTTGGGGTTCTTGTGCAGCTGATTCTGCTGCTGATTATTGGTTGATTATTCATGCATAGCTTATGGAGATTTCAGTAGTCACAGTGTCAGCCTGTGGGTGTGTTGGCACATGGGAGCCCTGCTCCAGAGCTGATTTGCCCTTTGCACAAGTCCTTGCTCCGTATTTAACCTCTGGAGCAGCGTTTGCTGGCACAGTACACGGGATACTCTTTGGAAAGTTATTTTTCTACCTTCCCATTTTATTCTATTGCCTCTTACCTCACCAATTGACTACATCTCCACAACTTTGTTTGCTGGGATGTGTTCCTGATGGTCACCTGGGTGTTTATTTGCCCTGAGTGCAGGGAACAGTGGGGATGTGGAGGCTGCAGCTGGCTGAGCTCCCTGCTTTGAGAGTTCACTGACAAAACTCTGGTTTCCCAAGGCAGCAAATCCTCGCTCTTGCAGGTATTAAATTTGGCTGATGCCTGAAGGATCTGTCAGTGTCACCTGGGGACATGGTCACCTTTAGAGGGAGTGTAATTCCCAAAGGGGGGCTGTAATTCCTGCTTGGGATCACTCAGGGAATAAGGTTTCTGTTTCTTTGGCAAGCCATGCAGGGTGGGTGTTTTTCTGCCTTTTCCAGCCTAACTACAAGGCTGATGATTTCCAAAAGGAGTAATTGGGAAAGAGGCTGGCTTCACAGCCCTGTCCTAAATCTTCTGATCCCAGAAGAAATTCCTGCCTGCCAGGCAGTGCTGGAGGATCTTTCTTGCTTGAAGCACAAATTCGGATCTGGCACAGGTTTGTGCTATAAATTTTGCTAATACCCGAATGAAAGACTCTAGTCTTTCATTTTAGAAAGAAAACAACAACAACAAAAAAATGAGTCTGAAGGATTTATTATTGTCACTACCAAACTTAAAAATGAGGGTTACTAAGACTTTGAAGGGTATTTCCCGTCTGATCTCCCATGAAATATTGAATATATGGAGTGAGACCTGATCTCCAAGAGAGCTGAGCATTCTCTGGAAGAATTAGGCTTAGTAGAGAAACCATTTATTTTATATATGGGCAAATTCCAAGCAATTTGTTTGGCATAATGCAGTTTTCTGGACTTACTGCCATGCATTATTCTCTGACTCACTGCTCCATTAGATTAATTTTCATTTTCCTTCCATTCCTTGGCTCTCAGATGCTGCTGATTTGTTAGGCTCCCAATATTTTTTCTTTGTATCTTGCCAGTTAATTTTCCATTGGTTATGAAATAAGGAACTTGATTCAAGATGTGACCAGAATGAACAAGAAAGTAATTTGAAAATCATCCAGACCTTAGGATTTTGCAGTGAACCTCTTCCATATTATCTTTCCATTACATATGTATTATCCATTACATGCATTCTGTATTCCACTCTGGTGGCTGCTCCCCAAATGGATGTGAGTTTGGTTTGGCTACCCAGTAGAAAATTAAGGACATGATACAAAATTCTTAGGAGTTCTTCTATGGAAATTATTGTTATGTGGCTCAAAGCTTTTGCCTTTCCCCCCCTAGATCTGTAGTTTAGCTCTTGATCCAGTTTCTCTCAAGGGGAATGTGAGGTGAGGTTGATGTGGCATTACCTAAGCAAAATATTTGTCATGCAGCATGAAATCCCTGGAATCTCGTCTGATCTGGCATCCTTTGCAAAGATTTTGTTTTGCAAACAAAGCATGGAAGACAAAACATAGAATTCCTTCATCTGGTGCTTGAATATGGTTTTTAAACAAATAAAATAGTATTTTAAAAATATCTGCTTTGTACCCTGGCTTGGGTGAAGGTTTGTTCAGGAGCTGGGCTCCTCGAAGCAGAGTTCAAATCTGATGAGCGTTAGATCTGAAAAAACTGATTTATGGGAAAATTTCAGCCCCTGAGAAGATGTAGAAGGAAATCTCTGACCTTCCAAACTGAGGCTGAGATGAACATTCACCATCTGTGCTCTCGTATTTTGTGCCCTTTAGTCCCTTGTGCATTTTTCCATGCTTTAATTAAACAGCAGCCAAACAGGATCTGGTTTCAAACCATGTACCTGGAGCTGAGACAGAGCAGAGGTGATGCAATTTCACCTTCTTCCCAAAAGCTGAGTTTAGCAGTGCCTGTCAGGCACTGAGGGAGGTGGCACAGAATCCCAGACTAGTTTGGGCTGGAAAGGACCTTATTCTCCAACTCCTGCCATGAGCAGGGGCACTTTCCGCTATCCCAGGTTGCTCCAAGTCCTGTCCAACCCGACCTCGAACACTTCCAGGGATGGATTAATCTCAAAACTGTGGTAATTTCTTCTGTTAGGTTTCCTGAATTACATCGCTTTGTGAGCTCAGGCTCCAGCTCCCAGAGCATCTGAGCAAACCTTTAGTGACAGCTCTTCTTGCCTCACGTGGACAACAACAGAAAAGAGCATAAAACTTGCTTGGCTTGGTTGGTTTGAGGCCACACGGAATCAGGGCTGGGAATGTGTTCCCTGGCACTTGGCGCATCAGGTTTCCTACGTTCGTTAGTCTGTAATAAATCTTTCATGGTAACAAGCTGTCTCATTTGCTCTCCCGAGAGAAGAGGGGGTGTGTGGATGCCGAAGATGTTTTCAAACATGGTTGCAGCAGTCTGGCTTAATTACTGTGCCTCAGGTTATATTAACCAGCTTTGGGAAAATAAGAAACTGGAGCAGGTATCAGGTGGGTGAAGTGAGATGAATTTGGTGATCCCCAAGAGCCTGGTCCTCCTGGGTGGGGAACTGCTGACCTGCTGAGTTGAGGCATCACTGACTTGTGATGACCTGTCAGAATCCCGAAATGGTTTGGTTTGGGTTGGGAGGGACCTTGAAGCCTGTCCCATTCTACTCCCTGCCACGGGCAGGGACACCTTCCACTAGCCCAGGTGGCTCCAAGCTCCATCCAACCTGACCTTGGACACTTCCAGGGATGGGGCAGGCACAGCTTCTCTGGGCAACCTGTGCCAGGGCCTCCCCACCCTTTAGAGGAAAGAATTTCCTCTGTATATTTAACCTAAATTTCCCCTTTTCAGTTTGAACCCGTTCCTCCTTGTTCTGTCACTACAATGCAGGCACCTGAGGCTGTTGTGCTGCTGGCCAACCCTGCAGACACCTGGAAAACTGCTGACCTGAAGCATTATAAAATTGACAGTCACTTTGTGTCGGGGTAGAAATGTTGGGGTTTTTCCTTTTACTAAGTCCTGCTGCTCTTGAGTGGAGCTGTGGTCTGGGTTTATGTGCTGGTGTTGTCAGACTTCAGCAGCTCAAAAGCAACAACATGAATCTGTGCCCACCACTGTGGTGCCTGAGAATGTGTAGAAAAAATCCCTGCCAACTTTCTGTGCACGGTACTGCCAGGCTGAATCACCTTGTGTGTGTTGGTGTAGAAAGAGGTGTCATTTCTGTCAAAACCAAACCCATTTTTCTGAGATGACAGTAAGTGTATCAGAAACAAACTGCTTCAGAAGCCCCTGGAGTTTTGTGTTTTAGGGAGAACAGGATAATCTGATCCTCTCCAGGGCCAGCTCCAGCACTAGGAGGAAACATCATCTACCTCTTCCCAGAAAAGCAATGAGTAAAAATCCTCCGTGACAGGCGATGTGCTCCTGCCTGAGCCAAATAGATTCAGGGGCCACAGAAATGAAATGGGAAGATCACTAATATTTTTCTTTTCTACCCAGTGGAATGAGCTGTTATTAGGGATAAAAAGAAGTGACATTTATCTCCCTCTTTTCACTTCATTAGGTAGGCCTGTGCTCCCAGGAGGAAAACAGTGGATGGAGTCCACTTGCTGTCTATAGCTTTTACTGCTCTCCAATGTTCTTTTAATCACACAAACACTGCGCTGTTGTTGTTTGCGTGGGGAGCCTCAGGTGACCTGGGAGCTTCACTGGGCCCTGAAGGACAGAGGCACCACAGACAAGGACTTGCTAATACTCTAAATATTAATATGAAGTGCTTGAGAGAACCATGGAGGCCATGTTTCAATGGGCAAAGGGGGGTGTAAGAGGTTGGAAGTTTTGTTATCTCTGAGAGGATTTCCTGCTTTGGTTTATTTCAGGCTGGAAAAGCTCCTGGGAATTGCAGTGCCTGACTGAGAACACAGGGTAGGGATCTGTTCCAGAAGAGCTTGGGTGTTTCTGATGGCCAAACAGTAGCTGGTGTCCTGAGGGTGATGGATGGTACCTGCTTGGAAGAGGGGAGAGAAAACCAGGATTTTCAAAAAATGAGGATGTGAGGAATGTGGGTATTAAAGAGATGGTAAAAGCTGGCCTTGGGCTGGAGCTGAATCCCCAATTCCATGAATCCCCCATTTCCATGATTTTCATGATCCCGTGATGGATCGCGTGCTTTACTCCCCAGAGTGGTACCCTGGACCTGTGGCATCTGATTAAACCTGCAGCACCATTTGGGAGCTGAGGTGCCCCGTGCTGTGGATCTGCATCCCACCCTCTCCATGGCCAGGCAGCTCCTCTGTCACCTCACCCTGGGAGAGTCCCTTCTCCCATGTAGGTGTGAATAATGTGTTTAAAACCAGCCCAGCACAGATCAGTCACTGAGGGGGACCATGGATGTACTATTAAACGTGAAATTACGCGTATGTACCTACAGCTATTTATGTAATGCACAGCAGGAGGAGGCTATTCCTAAAACAACGAGGAAAAGCTTTTCCCAAGTGTTATGACTGCTGTGTGCCACCAAGTATCTGACAAAAAAAACCCAAAAAAATGCCCTCAAGCCAACAACAGAAAACAGAGGCAAATATTGAACAATATTTTTTGCATAAATTAAATATAAATTGTTCCCTGTCATCTCAATAGTCAGACTCCATTATTACAGCATCTGTATACAAAGCACTTGTGAGCTGATTTACTCCTGATTCAATTATGGGCAGTGTTCATCTGCCCTCCTGATGGACTAATTTGGTTTTGTCAGTTAATGCTCATAGCAAAGTATATGGATGTAATAATTCCTTGCAATTGCAACCCTTGTGTTTTTATGACACCAAAATAATGAACTGAAAACATGCACATGATTGGACTCGCAGCTACAAACAGGAATTAGTTATTGTTCTTTCTTTGGAGGTCTTGGAGGCAATTTTAATGGCCATGCAGTAATAGAAAGGAAAAGGGGATGAAAGACATGAAGCAAAGTATTTGTCTTTGCTCTGACTATCCTATTTTATGGTAGGTGGGGATTTTTGAGAATAGTGTAAATGGATATTTTTCCTAAATTCTGATATGAAATAATGAAAGTATTTCTCTAGAACACATCCAGGCCACCATGAGTTTAATTGGTAAATCAGCTGAACAATGTTGAGGTTCCTGCCTTTGTGTTTTATCCTCCTGGCTAATGCAATGGCTATAATGCTGGAATAAAAACCATGTGAGCCCTTCCAAAATTAAACATTCCTAAAGAGCTGACATATAATACCCTCAAAATATCCATATGTTATCTTGGCTTGGAATGAAATACCATAGACAAAGTTTAAACATGGGAAAACTACGCTTGAAAAGGAAATATGTTTGATTCTGTTGGCTTTGAAATGGAAGTGTAGCATCATCAAAGCTCTGGTAAAGAGAAAACAGGCTGGGAGAGGGAAATGGGTGAGTTCTATTCTGCAGAAGAGAAGGACCCTGCAGTGTCCTGAGGGTTGTGGCAGATGGGTTGCAGATTAGGAGTATTGAATTTTTCAATATTATCCTGTAAGGGTTGATCCAAGGAGCAACTTTGTAAGGGCTCCCAGCACAGCAGCCAGAGCTGGTGGCCTTGGAGCCCTGCTGGTTAAGGATACGAGTCACCCATCTGGTCCCTGCTCTGCCAGCTGGGCTGTGCTGCCTCATGTGGGGAGAGCAAATTCCAGGGAATTCAATTTATTTCTATTTCCACTATTCCTCTTGTTCCTGTTTGCCCAATCACTTCAGCAATGCAATTGTGGTTTGTTATATTCCGTGTCCTTGGTACGCACTGGCACTCATGAAGGGGCTGAAAGTGCTGCCCTCACTAAAGGGTTAAAAAGGTAAACAACTTAAATTCCAGGTAATTCAGAGTGTGTCTGTTAAGGTTTGGCAAAACAAAAGGCATCTGATGCTATGAGTAAAATGAAGCTTCATTCTCCCTGCAGCATCTCTCAGCCTGGATAAAAATAGTCCTTGACCCTCATTTGAGCTGCTCAGGTTCTCTTACAGAGGTGCTTGCAATGCTCTCAGGTTTGCAGGTACCAAAACAAGGATAAAAACTGCTGCCAGGGGCTGCAGCACTCAACAGCTCATCCTCAGGTTTGCCAGCAACAGCCCTGAGGATTTGCTGAGTGGTGGTGCCAGGACTCCCTGGCAGGCTGGAGAGGGGCTTTTTGCCAGGACAGGGAGTGTCAGGACAAGGAGAAACGGCTTGAAACTGCCAGGGGGAGAGCTGGAATGGATAAACTGAAGGAATTCTTCCCTGTGAGGGTGCTGAGGCTCAGAGAAGCTGTGGCTGCCCCTGGATCCCTGGCAGTGTCCAAGGCCAGGTTGGATGGGGCTTGGAGCAACCTGGGGTAGTGGAAGGTGTCTGTAGTGGTTTGGTCTAAAATACTCATTACTGTTTATCTTCTGTGAGATAAGAGTTAGGAGAAATGCAAAACAGGCACCAAACTTGAAAGACTATAAAGAAGTGTATTAACAGACCTAAAAGAGGAAAAAAAAAATTATACCACCTTCAGCACTCTCCTCCTCCCCCCACCTTCCTCCCTTCTCCCACTGACAATGTGAAAAGACAACCCTTGAGGTGTTCAGTCTGTTTACCACTTCCATAATAACCTTGTTCAGTCCATTTAGAAA
>NW_008238340.1:916340-925929 GCF_000691975.1 Corvus brachyrhynchos
CGGTCACAATTTTAAGTGGCTTAAAGAATTGTCCATATTCAACCTGGCCAGCTGATAGGTTCTGTCAGGTCCCAGAGGAAGCTGTAAGCACCCCTTAGCAAGGACATCCCTTCCGGGACTATGCTTGCTAAAATATGGCAGTGTCCCTGCCCATGGCTTTTAAGGTCCCTTTTGACACAAACCATTCTGGGATTCCATGATTCCATAATCAACAGCACTGTGTGCTCAGCTGGGAGAGTGCAGTAATTTTTGCAGGCTTTAAATAAGGTTTTGATTTTTCCTGACTGGACTGGGAGCCTGGTGGGTCAGAGGCAGGGTGGTGCAGAGGTACCTCAGTTCCCTTAAATGCATTGGAAATATTAAGAGTGACCTGTCCATGGCACCACACAGCTCTGAGTACATAAATTCACCCCATTTATCAATGTTTCCCAGCTTCTGAGAAGTCTGGGAAGACTCCAGTTAGGAGCTGAACAGGTGAAATGAAGATGTCATTTTTATGATTGTGAAAGATTGGAGCTCCTTCCTCTGTTCTTCACCCATGGGCAGATAATGATGCCAAGGAACTCTCAAAAGCCAGCTCTATCCATGACTGCTAAAATTCTCACTAAATAATCCAGCCCCTCTCTTGGACAGCTCTGCACCAATCTGTGCACGGCTGTGGCCATTCCCACGGACTGAATACTTGTGGTTTCCTAGAAAAGCTGGTGTTTATAACATAAATCCTTTGTGCTGTGGTGCTGACCCCCGGTGGCTGCTGCCTGGCGTCTCCTGCTGAGCTGCGGGAAAACTGCTCCTGCCCAGATCCTGACTTCCCATCAAGCACCTGGTTTTAAGTTAAAAGTTTCAGGCAATAAAAAAAGAAATCTGTTCCCCAAAATGTATTCTGAGAGAGAGCACAAATATTCTCCAAGAAAGATAAAACTTCTTTTCCTTCCCACTCCCTTTTTTTCCCCTCCATTTTTTTTTCATTTTTCGTTCCTTTTAAAATTTTTTTTTCTTCACCCTGGGAAGCAGGTTTCCAGTGGCCTGTTGCAGACCTGCGAGCAGTTTATTTTTCACCAGCTTATCTATCAATTTGCTGTGTGTTTAAGATGCCAATAACACACTGACTTGAAAAGTAATGGTCCATCATCACAAATTGCTGGGACGGGCAGCCCCAGCTGAATTGGTTGCTTTAAAAAAGAAAAAGTAGGAAAGATTTATTGTGCTAGGATCTGTGATTCTGAATGTCCTCTCTTTCTTAATTCCATTCCTTAATTGAAAGCTGAGATTTTCTTGTTTCCCCCTTCTCAAAATCCAGGGTTTTAGTAAATAATGTGTTAAGTGCAGCAAACACATCAAATAAATGCCAGCTATGCAGATTGATAAGGTGGGATTTGTTTCCTGTAAACAGCAAAATGCTGCTTTTGCAGATAAAAACAAAGCTTTTATCTTCAAGGCAAACTGTAAATGAACTAGAAGGGTAATTTAACATTCACAGTTATTTAAATGGGATTAACTCCTGTGAAGATTTATTATACACATGTAGGAACCCTAGAGAAGGCATTTCAGAAGTGAGTTTGGGTTTTTTTTCCCATGAAGTTCTGCATTTTAGTTAAAATTTGATATTCCTGACAATCAGAGATGGATGAAATTAGTGCCAGTGTTTTGTGAGAGTCTTCTACCATTTAATATTTTAATGTTCAGCATGTGAGGGAAAAAATAAAGTCAACCTAATCTCCAGCTTTGATGGCAAAAGGCACACAAGAAAGTTTAAAATACAAATTAGCTTCTCCAGAATCCAACTGTGTGGATCTAATTACATCTAATGCTAATTATCCTATTGATCTTAGCATTTTACTGTATTCCAGATACGTCTATTGCCAAGCATTAATCACACATTTAGGCTTATCCACATAAAACCCCAAAAGCAAGCCGCAGCTGCTGCTTTGCCTTAGGAGTAGAACAGGGGTTTAGTTGTTTTTTAACATTTTTCCCCCTTCCCTTTCAGCTTTTCTATCCCATCTGGCCCCAGTTACCTGGGAATGCTCAGTGGTGTTTGCCTGCACTCCAGGAAAGTCACATTTTCCCTGCGGAGAGAGGGATTTTGTTATGCTTAACTCTCACTGAGCTGGGTAATGTTCCACTTGAGGTTTGCTGCTTTCATTCATGTTGATTGAATTAGGGAATCGTGGCTTAGATGCCTTCCCCCCCTCGCCTTCCCCTTGGGGAGGGTATTCTGTAATAAATCTAAAATGATTAATGAGGGAGCCGGACTGTGATTGTTTCTCTCAAGAAAGTCTGGGTAGAAATGGTTGGGCTTTGATACCCCGTGATCTGAAGGGGATTAGGGGTATTTTGGCTGGACTGTTCCTCTTTCCTTTCGTTGGGCCATGGCAAGTGTGGGTTTGGCAGCCTCAGCACAGGGTCTGGAGCTGGGGAGGGTTTCCAGGGCTCTGCTCTTCATCTACAGGATCTGGGCACTTTAAACGCACAAATATCCCAACGTGGCTCGTGCTGCTCTCGCTTTGCACCAGAAGTGGTTGATTTATGGAATCCCTGGGAGCAGGCCAGGAGAGGGAGGCAGAGTACGCTGCAAAGCTGAGCTTTCTCCCAGCCCGACTCAAATTTGCCTGAGTTTATGGTGCCGAAGTGTCTGTGATGCACCAAACCCCAGCCTGTGCTGGGCTCTCATGGTGGCAACGCGCTCCCAGTACAAGATGCTGGTGGTTCTCCCTCACCTGGGGTACCAAGTGAGGCTGTTCTGGGCTCAGGCTACCCCTCCACCCCTCCCTCCATCCCAACCGTGCAGCTCTCAGCCACCTCTTTGCTGGTAGCTCCCGGCATCCCGAAGCTGGATGGGGCAGGTCCTGGGCTGCAATCAAATTCCATGAGATGATAGCTGGTCCAGGTTAACTAATCTGCACAGATTCAGGTTCATTTCAGGGTAATTGGGCTGATTTAATGCGATTTGATGATTACAAGCAGCAGCATTTGGTTTATCAAATAGGGCAGGCTAGATGTAAATCAAATTTGTCCTGAGAATTTGAGCCCAAGAAATGTTCAGCTGTAAGGGTGATGTACTGGTGATCTCACCTGGGGGGGAGAAAGAAAAAACTTGAAAATCAGAGCTTTTGTCTTTATGGTGTTTTCTGTTGTGAGGACTTTCTTAGTTTTATGAGTTGAAGCCTCCCAAAGTGAATAGTGAAATCCAAAGAGAAAAATGATTCTTCTCTCAGCAATAGCTCTGCAATCTGCCATTTTCCTGTTTAAAAAAAAAAAAAAGAGAAAAAAGAAAAGACATTTTAAGGAAATAGAAAGTATTTGGGAAGCTGTAGCTCTTCCAAGAGTCACATCAAGGGCCTTTCGTGCTTCTGGGGATCAGTCCAAATTCATCAGTCAGTTTCTCTATTGCTGTGCCCTGTGTAAAAGTTTTACTTAATGTCCCAGACAACCTTGAAAATTCTTCTGGGCTGCATCAATTTGATTTAATTCAGCTTCATGTGAGAGTAGATGATCTCAAATCAGCCTGGAGCACCCACACAGTGCTTACTGCAGGATTTTGGCTGGTGCATGTTTAGGATTAATGCCAGGACAGTGTGACCAAGGCAATGACAAAAGTCTTTGTGCTGTGGGTAAGTGCAAGGAAGATGAAATTCCTGCTCAGTGTTGCTTGCAGCACCCCAAGGGAACATGGAGCCACCCAGGTCAGAAACAATCCACCCAAAAATAATTCTGTGAATGAAGCTTTGGGTAAGCTGCACATGGAAGTTCTTGCCAGAGGAGAGGTTTTAGCTAAATAAAGTTCTGGTGAGCAATTACTCTCATAATTCGGTGGTAAATCCTGTCAGGGAATTGCTCTTGGTAACTCTTATATTATAAATTAGCTCAGCTACCATGAGGCATTATTAAATATTGCAATGCTCTTGGTGAAGAGTTAGTTGCTTATTCCCATTTTGCACGTGGCATACCTGAGGAATGAAGGTTTTCCTCATTTTTGGTAGGTTCAGAGACACTGTATCAGTTTCCAGACACAGGGAAAATGTGGCTCGTGTGTGAGAGGAGCCTTTGGTGTCTGCTGGGTCTGGGCCAGTGAGGACCTGGATTGAACAGCTCCAAAGACAGGACTCTTCCAAGAGGGGTATTCCTTTAATCCACAGACTGGCTTGGGCTGAAAGGGACCTTAAAGCTCATCTTGTCCCACTCCCTGCCATAGGGACACCTTCTGCTATCCCAGGGTGCTCCAAGCCCCATCCAGCCTGGCCTTGGACACTTCCGGGGATCCAGGGGCAGCCACAGCTTCTCTGGGCACCCTGTGCCAGGGCCCGCCCACCCTCAGTGGGAAGGATTCCTTCCCAATATCCCATCTAGCCCTGCCCTCTGGCAGTGGGAAGCCATTCCGTGTGTCCTGTCCCTCCATCCCTTGTAAAACATCCCTCTCCAGCTCTCAGTGGGATCAGTTGGGACCGGCCTGAGAGCAGAGCTGGGATCAGTTGGTGCTTCTCTGATCTGCTGGGTTTTTTGTTGCCAGCACAGGCACCCCCCTCCAGGCTCACCTCTCTCCACAAATAGCCTGAGAACGAGTTATGACATTTCTTATTAGGAAATAAGCTCTATGTGCCGTTTTCTGCTGATGTGACCATTTTTTTCCCCCTTTACAAGTCTAAACCTTCAGTAGTCCAAGGCATCATCTCAATGATGATTCTTTTGTGGCTTAATGGTTTACTCAGACCTGTCCAGTCCTGTCCCCCAGATGTGACAGGCCTGCCCTGGCTCTCATGCCAAGAACAGCTAATCAGGGTGCAGGCAGCTGAAAGGTCTCTGTGATAAGGTGCCACACTGCCGTGGGGAGGGACCACAACACGGTGTGAACCTGCCCTGGTGACAGACTGCAGCGAAAATGTGGAAGGATTGGCATTTACTGGATATCCCTCTTGTTACAACCTCAGTCCCTGGAGTCCCTGAGTGCTGGAGGGGGTTGTTAGGCTGATGAATGTCTCCTTCCATTTTTTTTCCTACATGGAAGGAGGGGTGTCCACTGTAAGATGCTGCCCTCAGGGTCTATTTCTGTGTGTGCTGTGAAATGTTTTTCAAGTATCACCTGTGGTGCCATAATTTCCTTTAATAAGCAGAAATAGGTCTGTGATGAGGAAAGAGCTGCCAGGGCTGTTGTATTATGGTAGAGAGTAACGTGTTTGAAGAAGGGCGATGGTCTTATTTTCTGGGGCTGTCATGGTTAATAAATGGATGCATAATTAAGTAAACTTATCCATAATTAACTCCACAGCCTGTGGGCATATGAGCAATTTGGACAGACCTTTTGTCAAGGCATATATATTAGCCCTTGGAAGAAATCTCAATTCTTTATGGAAGAACAAGTTTCTCTGAGCAAATGCCTTGCTGAATTTCCAATTAATTTAATAAATAGGTTTTCTTTTGTTTGTATTTATTTTAGAAATATCCTGTGTTGTCTTACCACTGATGTCTCCCTGCTAGAGCTCATCCTGTATGGCACAATTTATGTTTCTCTGCCCAATGCTTGAAGCTTCACTGGGTTACTGTGTTATTCCATATGGAAAATTATGTAGAGAGTTGCAAAAGCTCCTGATTGAATTCCACATGTAAAATACACCATGGTTCAGGGGAAATTAAGGGCTAAAAAAAAAAAAGATATGGTTTTAGGTTTGGATATTTTTCAGTCTGGATTTTTCATTTCTTCAGCTTTGGACCTAAAGTTTTTGTTAGGTTTTTATCACCTTTTGCTTTAATTTACATAAAAACCCCTTCAATGGATATTGGATGAAGATGAGTGTTATTGCAGGTGTATTTCAAGACTGAGACTGAGTTTTCTGCTTAAGAATCTGGCCCTTGAATGTTCTGGAAGTATTTTAGCATTTATTTATTTATTTATCTGGATCGCCTTTGGTGCTTGGGCTGTCAGTGAGCAGCGGGGTCAGTGGAGCATCTCCTCTGTTGTTATGGGAACACCAGCAGTGGGGTGCCAGGGAAGGCAGCAGAGATGGTATTTGTTGAATGACATGTAAAATCAGGTTTTGCTATTCTCCTCAGAGAGTTCCGCTCTTGCTTTTGCAGCAATGCTCTGAATACAGGATGTCTGGAGATGTAACCTGTGCTGGGAACAAACACACTTTATTTCCGCGTGGTATTGCCATCTGGGTGCTGTTATTTGGGATGTGCACCTCCATCCTTTGCCGTGCTATTGCAATAATTCACTCAGAGCTGCTCAAGATGTGAGAAATCACCTTCACAGCTGCCCCAAACCTCCTGCAGTTCATTGAATTATCGGGGGCTTCGGGTCCTGAGGTTCAGTGCGGGGTCAGCAGTGCTCCACCACACCTGTTTCACAGTGCTCAGGTGTTTAATACAAACCAACTTGCATCTTGAGTGGCATCTCCTCTTTGAAGCATGAATAAAACCCGTGAGATGAAATCCTGAGGGGTTTTGGGGTGAGGCTGTGCAGACAAGGCGGCTCCAGCGCAGCTGCACTTTGAGCCATAAATATTCAGAGGCTGGGGGTAAAACTTCTCATCCGTGGGTGGAGAGGCACTCCAAGCACAGCACATCCTGCCTTACCCAGCTCCTTCAGCCCAGCAGATGCTGCTCATCCTTTGCCATGGTCGCACCTCCCATCCAAGGCTGGCACTGGAATATGTGGTCGTAAAACTTTCTGACCAGACACTCTGAGCCTTGTAACTTTTGGAGACTATTTCAGTATAAGCTCATTTTCCTCTGTTTTGGGTGGAGGATGTGTGAGCTGGGTAGTTCAAGAGTTTATTTAAAAGACTTTTTCCTACTTTCAGACAAGACAAAGCCTTTGACACTTTGGAGCCCATTCAAGCATCCAGCTCAGAGCTGCAGCAAAATATTTAATTTCATTATTTTCACTTCATCTTTCTCCCTAAAAATGTCTAAAGCACACATAACATTAGAGCTGCTTGAATGCTCCACAGTAAAACTGCAGGAACTTTGGCTCTGCATCTGATTGGAAATTCAAATGGGATTTGCTGGTGGGGATCTAAATCTGTCTGTCAGCGCACGGCACGTGAGGAAGAAGGTGGGGATGATGTTACCAGAGTCAGCATTTGTGTGATCATCTCGTACATGATTTGCAGCACAGAGGGTTCTAAATGCTGCTAAACCTCATGTTTTAAAGAATAGAGCTGGGAAAATTTGAGATGATGTTTTTCTGCTCTGAAAACAGTGAGTTGTATCTATTTCCTGTGTGTTATGTTCACAGGTGCTGAAAATTCTTAAGTCTATTGCTTCTGGAAATTTCCTGCTTCAGTTGTAGCACCTGGACCTCCCCAGGTCAGGGAGAGGTGATGCTGAACAAGGGGGTTTATGCTGTTGTGTCCCTTCCCCCCAGACACACATTTTGCCTTCCAGATTTTTGGGGGATTAATTCACTTGATTATTTCATATAACTACAAGAAAAATAAATAAACAAATTGATGTCTCATTTTTTTCTTTAAATATCAATATTTCATGGTTGTTATTATTTATTTTTTCATTCTCTTCTTCCCTGCTCTTGCCTAAGCAGGTAAGAAGCTGATGCTTGTTAATATCAAATGTAAATTTCTTTATCAAGTCTGAGAGAGACCCATGAATGAAAGAGAAAATCCAACCCAACATTTTCAGTATTTCTTGTTGTTCCACAAGGAAAAAAGGAATGGAAATGTTGCGAGCGAGCAAGAAATGCAAATGCACATTTTTCCATCTGATGGACTGGAATTTTGCTGGTTTGGAATTTAAATTTTTTTTTTTTTTTTGTCTGACCCAAATGTTGACTTCTAATTCAGTTTTTTTCCTAGTTCTGTGTGTCACTAATACAAACATACTGGGTTTGATGAAAGTCATAGCCTTGTAACAGACACTGTTTTTAAAGGGAGTGAGAACAGTCTGGAATAAATCTGTGCTTTATTTTCCAACCAAAGACAAGCTCTCTTCAAAGACCAAGCTTCTGGTCCCCCTGGAGAGACTTTACAAATGTGCTCCTGCCTTGGATTTAGAAGGGAACAAATGAGACACCAGGTAATGAAAATCAACCATGTAGTATTTTAGATAATTCAGTTTGTCCTTTTTCTTATCAAAGACACAGATGCCCAGTACTCTGCCCAGAAACTCCAGAAGAAATCCACTTTATACCTAAGAAAAATTTCTCCATGTGGTAATGTCATCACAAAAGAGCAACTGTCTTCTGTTGATTATCCTCTGCAGGTATCCCAGTAATAGAGCCATTGTGTTAAAAATTTAGAGTCTTATAATTCCTTGTTGCAAATCTGATTGAGTTTTGTTTCTTTGGAAGAGACAATATTCTCTTTGGGTTTTTTTTTTTTCCTTCTCTAAGAGCACTTCATTTTAGGGGCTGTTTAGTCACTGAGAATTGCAGAGGAGCAGGTGTGTAAAGTCTGAGTAACATCTGTGTGACTGAGGCAGAAAAGGTTCTGGCCATTACAGGGTAATAGGCAGTGAAGTGTTGGGTGGATGCTAAAAGGGTGGGCACGGATCTCCCGGTGTGCGCTGGGCTCACATCCGCCTTGTCCTTCCGACAGCTGCCCTGGGAATTGCAGTGTTGTGTTGGCTTCTTGAGGGGAGTGTAAACCACAAATCAACCTGGGAAAAAGGCCCTTCCTTATTCCAGAGTCAGCTTTGACCCAGCTCTGATCTGCTGGGTTTGCCAACAGAAGCTGCTTTTTTTCCTCTTGGCACAACACCGGCTGTGCAGCTGTGGATGAGCGAGTTTGGACTCCATGTAAGCAGTGTGACGGATAAACCAGGGAAAAAACCCAAACACCATCCTTGTCTGAGGAGCTCTGAGTGTTTGGGCCTTTCTTTCTGATTTGACAGTCAGAATAAAGTCAGAAATAAAGATTTTTAGCTTGGAAACTTAAGTGTTATCTACAGGCTACGGAAATATGTCTGGAGAAAAGGAGCCTCGGGCCATCTTCTCACTCTCTTCAAGTCCCTGACAGGGGCTGGAGCCAGGTGGGATTCAGGCTCTTCTCCCAGGGAACAGGTGACAGGAAACAGCCTCGGGCTGTGCCAGGGGAGGTTCAAGTTGGCTATTGGGGTAAATTTCTTCACTGAGAGGGTAACCAGGCCTTGGAAGAGGCTGCCCAGGGAAGTGGTGGAGGGGCTGGAACGGACAGGGCTTAGGGGTGGACCTGGCAGTGCTGGGTTGGTGGTTGGACTGTGTAGCGGGCTGAGTTCGAAACCGGGTGGAAACACCAATTAAATGTAGTGGTTTTGGTTCAAAATATTCATTACTTACTTATTTTCCTTCTGTGAGATAAGAATTAGGAGAAAAGCAAAGCAGGCACAAACCTTAAACAGTTGCAGTACAATGAAAGAGTTTTATTACTAATAGAATTAAAAGTAAAGAGAAAATAACAAAAAAAAATTAAAGCAAATCCCCTCCGAAAAATGAAAGCAACCCCCCCCCCCCCCAGCACTTCTCTCCTTTTACCCAGCTCACACAAGGGATAACAGAATATGGGATGTTAGTCAGTGTTCCAGTTCTTGAAAAGTCTCTCTCTTATGCTTAAGGAAAAAAGGGTTTTCCTTCAGTTGCACGTGGTTCCCAAACTGC
>NW_008238340.1:926457-926759 GCF_000691975.1 Corvus brachyrhynchos
ACGGGACTCACTTCTCTTTCTCTCTGACTCTGAAGCCGCCATGTTGAAGGGTGTTCTTGTTCAGGCTTCACGGTGGGGACAGCCTCGCTCCCTTTGTGCTGCTGGCTGCATGGTGGTCTCCTTCATTCAGCACGAAGTGTGCTGGCTGCAGACAGGAGGCTCTGCCGGCTCCCGGTGACTCCGCCGGCTCCGCATGGAGAGGAGAGGGACCCGCCTGGGTTTAGCTGTGAGCAGTCCATGGCTGGTTTGAGCTGTGACAGTCCATGGCTGGGTTGGGAGGCCCTCGGGTCCGGGCGAGCGTC
>NW_008238340.1:926849-949602 GCF_000691975.1 Corvus brachyrhynchos
GTGGCCCCGGCGCGGCCCAGCGGGGCGGGAGGGCTCGGAGCCCCCCCCCCTGCCAGCAGGCGAGCGCCGACAAAAGGGGAAGTCCCGCCTTTCTGTGCGGTTTAAATATGTAAATTGCGAGAAGCGTAATTGGTCTTAAAGACTGTCCATCAACTCAGGGTCAACCCAATACAGACTGGATGATCTTGGAGGTCTTTTCCAACCTAAATGATTCTATGTGCAAATATGGCCATCTCAGTGCTGGTTTTATTTCCAGGTTTATCTGTACTCCTGCTGCTCCAGCACAAGTATCTGCACTCCTGGAGGGTCTTCCATCACTTATCAGGTCCCTCTACAGCCAAGTTAACAAGTTGGCTGCAAAAAGCAAAATATTTCAAATGATAAAAAGAGGTTTTCTAATTTTAATCCTTGAAAAAAAACCTCAATGTTCTCTATTTACCAGGTAAATTTATTTCTAAAACCTCAGTCCTTTCTCTGTTTGCCAGGTAAATCTTTAGAGCTGAAGCTGACTGGTATGTGTAGGAGGCATTTTTGTGTCTTACTCTATGCTTTGAGATCAGTGGAAATGAAAAGCTGTATAATTACCCTCTGGCCGTTTATCTTTCTGTGATATCATCTCTAGAGAACCAACTATGGGGTAGAGAAGCCACTGCACAGCAGATAATCACAGCCGTTAGAGGAAACAATGCCAACTTCAAATCAACTGTGTTTTTCTCAGTAAAACATTGATATTGGAATCTGTATTGATCCATTCCTGAAATCAGGCAGCCAAGAAACAGCCACGCTCATGGCAGCACCCACACATGGAACTAATTGTTGAATATTCTAGTAAAATCTTAAAATATTCAGAGGATTGGTATTATGAGATGGGGGGCTAAAAGGGTATGAACATCTGCTCTAAGTGAAAAATACAAGTCAGCCTTAATTACAAATTTGCAATCAATGCTGCTGTGTTTTGAAGGTGTTGGTAAATAATTAATGAGTGAGTGCAGCACAAGGATGGAAATTTCATCTAAAACCTGATTTTAAGCGAGTATTGGTGCTTTTTAAAGGAGGGGGGAGAGAAGGAGCAGGTTTATGATACAGCTGGAATCTAAAAGCTGAAACAGTGGAGTTAAATGCACGTGGAGTGTTTCAGCAGCTCCGTTTGTCATTATCCTGATGCAGGCGTGGCAGCTGAGTGGCCGGGATTGGTGGCTGCGTGGGGAATATTCACTTGTCAATACGATCCTGACTGAATGTCACATCCACTTAATGGCGCTTAAAGGGGAAGGAAATCACGGTCTCACACCCCTGAGAAAGGTCAGAGCATCAATTTATCTCTGTTTGTGCAAAACCAGTCGAAAGTACAATGCAAGTTTGCCACTTAAGGATTGTTTTTATTCCAGTTCTGAGTTGAACTGGTTTTAAAGCTCATGTCAGGAAGAAGAACAAGCTGCTATGGGTGGCAGTGGCTCAGGTAGCCCATGGACCTCCTGGATCTCTGTGAGGATCTCCCCTTGGTCTTTCACCTCCTGCTCAAATTGGGCGAACTCTTCAAGCCTTGTGGGGCTCTGTGCCCAGCCTAAACTGACACATGGAGAGCACAGCATCTACCAAGGGCTTTACGACATTCACAGGCAGCCTTCTTTGGAAAATAATAATAACCATAGGTGAGCTCAGGTATGCCAGGATTCCTCCATCTTCTTGAAACATCATTAGATATGACTCACTGATTAGAAAAAAATACATTACAGCACTGACTGACAGGTTTGGGGTGCCTTTTTGGCTCTTTCTCATTAATGAAGTCATTTTAAGGACCTTCAAACCTCGATGCACAGCATCAGAGCTGCCTTGGAGCAGCCATAAATGCAGTTTCTTCTATCTGCAGGGGTGGGATGCCAGGATCTGCTGTGGCTGAGCTGTGCAGAGCCCACACAAGGGCTGTGATACTGGGCCCAGTACTGATGCAATGCAGTGCTGAGTTGTTTTTGCAATCCCCACATCAGCACCGGAATTTCCAGATTTAGTTCAGATCTCACTGCAATGCCCTCTCTGCTTAGAGAAAGAAAAGAGTCTTCATAGCTGTTCTTAAGTTTTTACCTCAGTATTTTGAGTCCTGTTGGTGCAGTCCTTATCGCTCAGATGGATTAAAACCAAAACCACACCAACCTAAGTATGTTTGTCTTGTTTCTAACAAATATGTTGCTATGGGAACTTGATGATGTTCTGGTTGTTGCACCAGATGCACCAGCTATCTGTCTCTAGGCTGGCGCTTTTTTTTCTGTAAATTAATTGCATTTAAACTAAACATATTAACTTATTTCGTGTTAATTAATTTGAATGTTAAGCTGGGTGTTTGCAGTTTCCCTCTCCCTGCTCACCCCCCAACATTAATTAACTGCTCCAGACCCTGCAGTCCCTCACCCATCACTGTGGTCTTCCCCAGCTCTCTGCAGTTACAGCACTCCCTGCCTGCACGGGAAGTAATCAGTGTCCAAAATAATTGCTTTTCACAAGTCTGCAGTCAGCTTCCTTGTCACATATTTAAGCTGTAATGAAACTGTTTCAGTTGCCAGGAAAAAATATTCAGCTGAAATGTACTGTAATTGCAGGTGGAAAGCAGAGACGATAATGGAGCTGGTTTTATTTAGCACGTTGTGTTTTCATTTGTTGGATGCATTTCCTCCAGCAGTGCTGTCCTCTCCTCATTCTGGCTGAGGGAGGAGGAGGGTTGGGATCCTCCCAGTATCTCTGCTTTGCATTTAAGCAGTGGAAGGTGCAGGAGAACTCACGAGTGATGCAGGGGGCAGGAGGGGCATCCTTGGCCCCGAGGCAGACAAGTGATACAGGATTAATCTGATTGCTCTGTGCTTTGCTTGTGCATTCAGCCAGCAGTGGGGCTTTGGGAAAACACTTGAATTCGAGCTGGTTACCTAAAAATCTATAAATAAATTATCCATGAGTTGTTTCTAAATCTAAACTTTCTGGGAACTCAGCAGCAAACAAAACCATTGCTAGGTTTTCAGCACACAACAGCAGATTTTCTCCTGGAATTCAGAGTTCTTGGATCAGAATCCTTGCTGTGGGAAAGGACAAGATGGTGAATGTGTGCAGCAGACTTAAACATTTCCTACACAGATCTGTGATCTGTGGTCAGAAGCTGTAGAGAAACTGGCTAATAAATTAGTAGCCCACAGGGAAATCTTATTTACAAGGAAGGCAACAGAAACATTAATGTATCTTTATTAGCCTTATTTAGGCCATCTGCTGTGTACATGGTGGGAGCTGCACAGTCCCTGCAGTCAAACAGCAGCGAGGACGTGCTGACTTCCAAACTCTTCTCATTTAAATGCTTCCTTAGACCTCTTCAGCTCCCAGAACTTTCTGCTGCAGTGAAAAGTCAACTGATCATCAATGAGGCAGGAAGTGTGGAATTTTCTGTCTCCATTCAGATACATTTTCTTTCTTGTTGCTTATCTTTGACTTGGACTTTGACTGGTTTTTGAGGTCAAGTTGCCACTGAAATCATGACAACCCAAAATTTAATAGCAAATTCTGTACTCTGCCGGCCATTCATTGGGAAGATGGTTTTGGATCAACTATAGTTACTTGCTTTTTAATGCACACACAGATTCTTCTGCATATGTTTAGATAATTTGAATGTAGCCCAAGGAAAAGGAATTAAAAAGTTGATTACCATAATTTTGAATTTTATTTCCTATCGCCCTTTTCCTATTCCATGTGTGTTTCACTTTGCAAATTGTTTTGCTTGGATCAGGCCAGCTCAACCCTTGCAATTTCTCACTGAATACAGTGAACCCCCTATACCTGCTGCTCTCAGTGGCCAGAGTTTTCTTGCCAAAGTTCTCTTCACACCTTTGAAGCATTATTTATTTACTTTTTTAAAGGAATGAAAGTCCATGCACCATAGTAATTCCTTGCTCTCCTGTTGAGCCTGAATTTTTAACTGAAACGTAAGCCTAAGCAAGCAGCCTGTTAATTCCCAGCTAACCTTCTCACTGGCTGATTGCAGCTGGGGAACGACAGCTTTCCCATCTTGTTGAAATAAATAAATTGGGAGGAATGTGTGGAGGAATCTTAGAGGCTTTATTAATGCGAAACACAGAGAGGCTCCTGCTTAGATTGTACTTCTTTGATTACTCAACTGAGTTATTAGATACATGAAGAACAGCCATTTAAATGTAAATCCATTCTCCTTCTGTAATAGATAAATGGGCTTTGCCTTGAATTTGTAAGCAGAATATATCACTTTGATATAGTAACTGGAGCTGAATAAAGCCAGTCAGTAGACCAATGGAAGGATGCAGATTCCTTTAAAGTGAATGGAAAAGAGGAGACCATCAGTTAGTTCATTAACTTCAATTTCTATATTAATGAACTTTCTCTGGTGCTTGTTTAAGCATCCAGATGCTTGCAAATGTTTTTTTCCCCAACAACAGGCGTTTGTTGGCATGCAATAATTATAAATGAGGGTACCTGTCTTTTATACCCCAGATATAATTTTTTCATGTGCTCTGTGGCAGTCACAGTGTGGGTGGTCCAGAGCTGCACTGTGCTGGGTGGGATGCACATGGGCTCTCAGGCCCAGGGCAACAGCAGTTCAAAATCTGAAAGAGGGGGGGAAAATGGATTCAGTGTCTTGCATGTTCCTCATGAGCCCTGCAGAAGGCAGGTGGTCAGAGCTGGATGTTCACCAGAGGTGGCTGCTCTGGCAAAGCTCGTCTTCCCAGGCTCCTCCTGAACACAGGGCACTTGGGCTCCATTTCTGCTGCAAATTCTCTCTGAATGACTCTGTTGGTTGTTACCAAGAACAGAGGAGCTGAGAGAACCAGCCCCAAGCTGTCCAAGGTGTGAGAAGGTAACCCTTCCTGCAGGATGTGATCCTTCAACCCTCAGATGTTCTTCAGGAGCTGCCTCTGAGCAACTGTACTCACCAATGCCATGGCACTCCCCTCTGCTATTTGTTACAGAAAACTCAGGAAGGAACTTTAATTTCAAAAGGACGGCACAGCAATTTTTCAAATGGCACTTGGCTCCCAGGGAAGGGCTGGACGAGCCCCTGGGTAATGGCACCGGGCCAGAGGAACTCAATGAATGACAGTCCTTGGTCGGATCCCTTGCCCCGGGTGGGATTTTGGAGGAGGCCATGCTGGCTGAGCTCGTCTGCAGGAGCAGAGCTAAGCAGATTTGCAGTGCCTTGGAAAATCTGCCCCAGCAGCAGCTCTGGAATAAGCACATCTGAAGTTAAATAAGCGGCATGGTCGGATTTCTGTCTGAACACAGGAAAAAGAGGAATTGTCCCATGGGCACAGACCTGGCTTGAGATGCCAGAGATCTGCCTGCAGGGACAGGCTCCCACCCAAACCAGAGACAGATGTCTTCCTCTTGCTGACTTTCCATCACTCAGAACCCTCTGTGTGCTGGTGAGCAAATTGCTGCTTCTCTCACACATCCAAATTCCAGTTTGCAGTTCTGTTCGTGCACCCTTGGCTTTTGCTTCCTTAATATAGAAATACTCCGAAAGAGGTAACACCTCTGTTTTAGCAAAACAGGGCTGTGTTCGCAAAAACAACTACAAAAGTACAGTCAAGAACCAGGAAAACAAATGGCAGAGTTTCACCTTGGTCATCTGTAGGAAGTTTTCTATTTTCTTCATCCTGGACTCCTGGTGTTGTAGTTGCAAGCGTAGCCATCCTTGTTATCCACCTACTATTGGGTGCTATTAATGGGATGCTTAATTCTTCCTAACATCACAGCAATCTGTGAAATGGAACAGATTTAAATTCTAATAGTTAAAGGTGAATAAATACATCTGCCAGCCATAGAGCATCTCAACTATTGCTCACTGTAACTGTAATGAAACTGTAATTAAAGCCAGTTAAAGCCATCAGACATCTGGATGGTGAGAGATTAGGTCCATCCTGCTGCTTTCATTACCTCTGTGAGAGTTTGAGGGCTAATGGAACAGTCCTCTCATCATGGGAGTGTATTTCCAGTAATCATGGTGACCAGATTTGCAGTGACAGCTGCATTAAAAACACACTGGAAAAAAGATATTGAGATGTTAGAGATTAATCTGTTGCTGTTAGTTTAGGTGGAGGGAATAGTTTCTGGTTGTGCTCTGTGTGAGGAGTCCTATATGGATATGAATTAAAAGTTTCAGAATCATAGAGTGGTTTGGGTTGGAAGGGAACATAAATTCCATCTTGTCCCACCCCCTGCCATGGGCAGGAACACCCTCCACCAGACAGGCACTCCAAGCCCCATCCAACCTGGCCTTGCAATGGACCTTTTTGCCATAGTACTTTAAAATACTTGTTGCAGTTGTTTTTGCAGGCAGGGAGCTAAAGGAGCAGAGCCCTGCTCAGAAATAAATGATAAAGGAGGGTGCCAGTCATATATCCCAGAAATATCCTTGCAAAACCTTACAGTTGTTTTTGGAAGCTGCCCGGTGCTGCTTTTATTACTTATAAATGCCAAGGAAGAAATTAAATTGCTTTTTGTACTGTATCCCTCCAACCTGGGGAAGTTTCTGTTGAAGACTCTTAAGGAGACAGCTTTACTTAAATCCCCTTAAAATTGGTGTGAGCACTCCAGGTTGTTTTGCTGTTCAAGCCTTGTTTGTCCTTGGGTCTTCCCTTGCTGTTCTGAGGGTGGGGAAGATGCGTGACTGGTTTTGGGGCAGTTTATTTATTGCATTATTCTGAATCACTGTGGTGTTGGTTGTGAACTGACTCTGGTTGGGGTTTGCTGTTTTTAAACTCATTTTTGAGTTGTGGTACTGAAGACTTTGCTCTGTGAGTTACCTGCTCTTGAACATCTTTCCTTACACTTCTGATGACTTATTTGCTAGAAGGGGTAATTAAAAATTACAAGTCTGGAGATATGGCAGAGACTGGGATGGAGGAAGCGATTTTCTTTGCTGAGTCTGTGTTGTGAGCAAAACCTTCGACGTTTTGAGCAGAACTCTGTGTGGCAGAAGGAAAATAGTACAGTTTGACTTGATGAGGATTTATGTCTGTTGGATTTCTCTGACTTTAAATACTGTCCACCACAGAATCTGAGTTATTAAACCTCAGTGACTGATGTATCTACACAGACCAAGGAGTGACCCTGAACCTTTGCTAAGCTTTGAAAACCCAAAGTTCATTTATTTAGATTTTCTTTCTCTGTCTGTAAAACTAGAAAGGAGAAAAGGAATTGAGGGCTCACCTGAGAAGAGCAGGGTCAGAGAAGAGCAGGAGCCCTCAGAGGTGATAGAGTTGTTGTGAACATAACATTTCTACAAGTAAGACTTAATTTTAGACTACATTTTCTTGAAATCTGCTGGAATTAGCAACTGGGCTTTGTACATTCATCTGCCCTTGTCTTGGGTATTTATCTGACCACTCCACACCTTGAGTTTTGGCAATCACTATTCAATACTTCATCTTAAATTGATGATGTGTACACTAAATACTCTC
This sequence comes from Corvus brachyrhynchos, assembly GCF_000691975.1. NCBI lineage: Eukaryota > Metazoa > Chordata > Aves > Passeriformes > Corvidae > Corvus > Corvus brachyrhynchos. Next base: position 934,316 of record NW_008238340.1, read on the forward strand.
TGAATATGAGCTGTAACTGTAGGAGATCCTTTGGGTACCCAAGGCACAGCATTACTGAGCTGTGCTTTACCTGCATCAGGGCTGGTTTTTCCAATGCTGAGAGCCTGGGGGAGAGGAGACTTTCAATAGTGCTGGACTTGCTTCCTCAGATTTTGTAAACTCCCAAATTTTTCCAAGGCTCTGGATTTTAAAGACAGAAGAGAGAATAGACCCTCTACAGCCACATGTTTTAGTCTTGAGCCAGTATAAAAACTGACTTTATCTGGGATGCCATGTGCCAGGTTAGCAGCCTCCCAGGACTTGAAGCAGTACTTTAATATTATTTTAATAAAGAATTAATAAATTTTAATATTCGTTATTTCCTCCCTGATATCTCAGGATGCTGATCCACACATACAGACCTCCAAATACACACACAACCTTTTCATTTTGCACTTTTGTAGCATTCACGTAGATACAAAGTAATGAAAGAAAGGAGTTAATTTCTCCCTTGTTTCCAATGAATTTTGCATCGGAAGCAGCCATGTGCACTGGCATCACTCCGTGCTGAAGAGCAGAACTCTGCTGGGTCAATGACTCCAGTTAAGTAGCCCCAAGACACCCTCTGAGGCTAATAATAGCCTCTAAATAACAGCAGTCTTACAGACTACTTTGGGATCAGCCTGCCAGGTCAAAAGCTTTTTATTGTCAGAGAGTGCGGCATTGCAGGGTGCTTCCAGATCTGCCACCTCTCCGAACCGTTTCCAGACACAGTGAAGTGTCAGCTTGCTCAAACTGATATTAACATTTAATTTTTAATGGACTAATTAAAATGACCACCACAAGTCTCAGAAGTCAAGGGTAGTTTTAGTTTGTATCAGTTTATTTCTGATTTTTCAGTAGGACTCTGAAAAAATGCTGAGAAAATCATGTCTTTGTGTCAGGATTGTTCTATTCCCTTTAGTGTCTTGTGTATTTAAACTTCTGCTCAATACTATAAATACTATCTTGTTTCCCAGAATTTTCCAAGGGATAGAAAGCTTATTTGAGTTTTTAAACATCTGTAGTAATAGGCAAACATATCATTAAGATCCTAATCAAATACACACAATTATTTTATTGTGCAAGCTTGGAGTTTTAATAGAATTAAGAATGCAATTGAATTCAAGTCCAAGGTAACATAATCCCCCTCTGTGGTTCTGCTGATTGGAATTTTAAATTCCACCCAAGAATAATGGAAATAAGTCTCTTTTGTAAAGCACCATGGTGCCAAAATGTGTCATCTGTAATGACATGCTCATCAGATTTGGTTGTATAATTTGTACCTTTGATTTATTGGGCAATGAGACTCTTAATATGTACTTCATGTGTCTCCAAAGGTTTTATTTGGCCGCCAGCCTGAAAAATATCAATATTGTAAGGATTAAGCAACCAAACAAAAAATCAAATAGTCCAACAGAGAGACTAAATCGATACAAAAGAAATGTTTGGGTTGCGTGGAGTCATTGGACAAGGCAGAGGGATAAAGCTGTGGAGAAATCGATGTGCCAAAGGACAAACAATCACAAACACCTTCTGCAGCTCAGCCAGGTGCTGCAAGGCTTGAAAAAACAAAAGGAAGGTCTGTGGTGGTGAGATCAGTGTTGGGGATGGGGTGATTGTCCAACCCACTGCAGCAAGCCCCTGTTTCCTGGCGTTTTACCCCAGGAATTGACAGTCTCAGACAAACGTGGCTCAGTGGTGTGAGACTGGTTCCACACCGGGTGAGTGACGGTTGTAGTTGTGTAGATACAGAAAAATTCTGAAGTGTCTTGAGAAGGAGGAGGGTTGAAAGGTGATGGAAAACACAACCTATGTAATTTATCCACAGGATGGGTCAGAAATGGGTTTTGAGTACAAATCTGTAATTAACAGCCCTATAATTGACTCCTGGGCCCATCATCTGTACAATTAACTCCTTTCTGCTCATGTTGGACAAGCATTCCCTAGATCCAGATGGAGTTTGCAATTTCAGATCTATAGTTTTTAACTGAAAATCCATGTGGCTGAAGAAGATTAAAGTCTCCTCAAGGAGGACACTGCCAGCACACACAGTATTTCTGTCTGATTTAAGGGTTTTGAGGACCTTATACCCTGAAGGTGACATGTTCCCTGTCAGACACAAGGCAAATCAAAAGTTGAAGCTTTTTTAAAATTTGTGAGCACATCTGTCATGGATTTTTGTAATTAGCCAGTAATCTCTGTGACCGTGAAGCTTTTGGAGATCTTCTGCTGTCATTGGACTGCTGCAAAGGTGGGGAGTTGATTTTTCCATGGACTCATAGTGCTGATTCCACCCGGGAAACCCCTGGAACTTGTAAATCAGGCAAAGAGAAATGCATAATTATTTCCTATGACACATTCTCATGTGTTTCACTTAGAGACTGTTATAGATGCAGCTCTGGCTGCTTTATTTTTACATTTTTAACTCCTTTGCCTTTCAAAGACCTGTCTTTCCGTGAAAATTTATGGTGGGTGCAAAATTTCTCATCTCCCAAACAAACCAAGTAGCTGGAAAGGAGCAGCCAATTAAGATGCACGATGCTTTGCCCTAAGTGACAGCCCATAAATCAGAGCTCATGGAATATTACATTTTAATGCACTGCCGAAGCCTCGTGCTCGGTGTATCCACAGCCCCCGGCATTGCTTAGGGATGAAGTCACTCCTTGAGGGAAGTGAGGGAGGTCACACTGATGCTGTAAAAAGGTGTCAGGCCTTTGGTATGCTGTTTGTAAAAGTAAAAGAAACAAGATTCTGGGCGTCTGCTTGCCCTCACTGTTAGAGGAGGTGTTTGGGAACCTAAAGCGGGTTCCTTTCTTACTGCTATTTAATAAATGTGATTTATTAGGAGACTGAAGAATGCTGTTAGCAGAAACGATTGTGAGAAAAATTAACAGAAAGCATGACTTGAAGGGGTGAAGCTCAGAGCAAACTCACTAGATTTGGCAAGGAACACATTAGTTAAACAATGCGCTTGGGCACTAAAAAATCCCAACAGTCAAGAAACAGGGTCAAGAAAAACACCCTTCTGAGTGGAAATGGGTGTTAGAGATACACACAGAGCCGGATCTACAATTTTCACAAAAGTAACACAAGAATGTGCAGAGTAGCAGCACAAAATTTCCCTAAACTTTTTATTCCTTGTTACTTTGATTTTTACTGTTTGCTGCCTACCCTGCCATGAGATCAGAATAAAGGGGAAGGGGCTGTCTGGAGCAGTCCGAGCTGATTCCTCTGAATTTTGAGGTGATTCACAGAGGAATGTCACTATTCCTCTTTTGGGGGTGATGCCCAGTTGTACCCATCCTGAATGTGGGGGATCCTCCCCACAGGAGCTGCCGGGCAATTCTGGTGGGGGGGACCTGCCCTGCATCCCTCAACTTCTAAGAAGCTGGTTCTTTCTTTGAGAAGCTGCTCATCTCTGCCAGTTCCGGCTCTTCCCCATTCCCTCTGAGCTCCAGCGTTATCTCTATGCCTGAAGTATCCTCCAGGATGTGGCGGCTTTGTTTCTTTTATTTCGGAGGGGTCAAGTCCTTACAAGGCAAGAAATCGAAGAGACGGGGAAAAAACCGCGCCCAACCCCCAGAGCCCAACAATGCAGAAAGAAAGAAGTGACACTGCTGTGAGTGCCAGCACTTCTTTCCCTGCAGTAAATGAATTCTTTGTGAGTGGCAGGGAGACGGAGGAGACTGTTCCTGATCTACCACTCCAAAGGGCAGCGCATCCTCTGCAGAAAGGGGACCCGGCAGGCTCCAACCTCCGTAGCGGCTTCAATCCGCCACAGGCTCAGCCTTAAACATCTCCACAGGCACCGAGTGCTGCTCAAATTTTTTAAAGGAGAAACACGTACTTTGAGCTCCTCTCCTTTGTGCTGGGGACAGCTGATGTGCTTAAACACGGGATGGTTTAGTCCTATCGACTCCAGAGTGGTGGTGAAGATTAGGGAACGGATCCCCAGGCACCAGTGATGGGGTTTGTGGATCGGGAGAGCAGCGGTGTGGGCAGCGTGCGTGCGCTGATTTAACATTCCCTCTGGATGTATCACTGACCTCCAAATGTTACACACAGGGTGAAATACTTGGTAATGAATCAGGTTTGTAGGCTGATCTCAACACCTGTGCTGTCCTGAGTCCCAAATTTGGGTGGAGCCAGTCCAAGAAACACCTCCCCAGCTGAATTTCCAGGAAGAACCTTGCCCTCGTGTTTGGAAAACAGCAGCTGAGTCTGCCCTGCTACTGCTGAAGCTTTGGTGATCTCCAGTCTGAACGGGTCCTTTCCACTTCTTTCCAGATGCAAAATTATGTCCTGCCTTCCAGCTTCCCCCCAGAACTGGTGCTCAGCTCCACCTGTGCTTATTTACTCGTTTTTGTTGAAATTAATGATCAAAGCATGAAGTTATAAGAAAGTACCTCTCCCCACTTAAAGATCCTTTCATGAATAATTCCTGTGTGCCTGTTCCTCACTCATTGTTACACACAGCAGCCTTGGCAGATGAAGAGGTCAGTCCTTGGCCTACGCAAATGTTAATTCAGAGCTGAATTTCTTTTTTTTTTCCCTTACAGGTTGGCAGCCCTTTGTTTAAAATGAAAATATCTCCTATTCTCTTTAATTTATGTGCAAAAATGCACTAATGATAAGGCAATCTAGGCTACTTGAGCTTGTTTGACCTCAAAAGGTGTAGGGGTTAGTATGGGTTGTATTGCCTGAAATTATAACATAATACCCCACACCTTGCACCCTGCTATTTATCCTGGAAAATCATAACCCACCACTGGAGAAGTAATCTCTGGGTTTGCATCAGTTTAACCAGAGGAGAGTATTTCACCTATTTTGTTTTCCCATCTCAATACCACATGGAAGTCCCATAATTAATTAAGCCACATGAAAGTTTATGTAAGCAACTTAGGGAAAATACCAGAAATTGATGATACTCAGTATAAAAGGAACCCAGATTTGGATTAAGCCCATTGTAGCACTTTTTATGAATTCGTAACTCCTCCTGCATTTCTTTTTTCATTTGAGACAACTTCAGAAGATAAAGTGGGAAGAACAATGAAGCCACATTCTCAGATTTCCAGCCAAAAGGGTGCCCTTCTCCTTTTTCATCTCACGTTTATTATTTTCCCCCATCTAATAAAAAAAATCAGATATTTCTGTTAGAGTAAAAGCAATGTGTAGGAGGAACCAAAGGAAAACAGGCTGGAGGCTTTCTCAAGAAAGGCAAAATCTTATTGTTTGCTCCTTATCAACAGAAAGCAACAGCCACATTAAATGGAGCTGGATAACAGAGTAATTAATTCCTCTGTCTGAAACTTTGTGTCAGCTCTACGTGTGATTCGGGAAGGGCTGGGATGAAAGGCTCTGAGAGCTGCTGCTCTGTTTTATTTCCCGAGGTTATTGTGACAACATTCTCCTCCAGCCTACGCTTGGGGCTGTGCAAAGCTCTTCCAAACCTTGCTGTCCATCAGTAGGAGTCACACGTGGGGGTTGGCACATCTCTGCTTTGTGTGAAGCCAAAAAAGGCCCTCACCCATCAGGCAGATGTCAAACCCAAAGCTGTGCAGACGGGATGGTGCTTTTCCTCGTGGTTTCCCCTTCCAAGTGAAGCGGGGTTACCTTGGCCCGGGATCTGAGCAGGGAAGGAGTGGATGCTCTTTGCTGAAAAACAGCCAAAATGAAAGTTTGCCAAGAGTCAGGGAGATTTCAGTGCAGGAGCAGAGCAGAGGGTTGTCGTATTTGGTATCACAGATCCACGGATGGCCAAAGCCCCGGGCAGTGAGGGGAGCTGCGGTGTGGTTGATCCTGCGGGTTGTATAGAAAGTGGATCATTTTTTCATGAAAAGCCTCATTTGAATGGCCTCCTCTTTTTCTTAGGATAATTTAGGCTATGGGAATAACTGGCATAAGGAGCATCTGCACTGCTGTTTCGTGTTCTTACCTTTTGTTTCCCAGTGTTGGGGACCTTAAAGATGCACAGGACAGGGAATTCTCCCCTGGAGTTCATGTGCTAAGCAAGGAGTGTTTGTTTTTATTGTAATCATTGTTACAAACGCCCCTGTTCCCACCTGCCTGCACCTTTCTCCCAAGGATAAAGACCTGCGTGGTGGTTCCTGGGACACTCCCCGGCCAGGCTGCTGTGTCCTAATTGCACCGCCCCTTTCATGCTAAGCACACACAGACTTTGCAAAATGGGGATCACTAATCTTTGTTTTTCCTAGATTTCCACAAAGCATTTTAAGACCCATTCGAGGTCAGTGAGAGCTGTGAACTCTTCAAATTATATTCTGAATAGCTTCACATTTGCCCTTCGTATTCATTTGCACCATTCAGTCTCTTCCCTGTTACCGCTGGGTGAGTCACTCACCGCTTCCCCACTCCACTTCTGGAGTTTGCATAGTGTGGTCGATTATGACCCAGTTTGGGTAATTTGTCCTTGTAATGATTCATTTATCACTATCCAGAACCCACTTCAGCAAAACACTTAAATGTGCTTTCAAATGCTGTACTTACAAAGAATTAAAATCAGCACTTGCTTGAATCGTCCGGAGGTGGAGAAATTGTGTATAATCACGCTTCTCCCTCACTGATAGTACTGACAAATGATCCACCTTACAGCATTTTGCAAAAAGTAACAATTGGAGATAAATAATTTTGATAAGCAGAATCAAATAACAGTAGCATGTCACTCCTGATTAGATTTGACATTGTGCTAACATCCATCTTCCCCAAACAGCTGCGTTGATGTAAGGCTTTCCTGCTGGAATCTGCCTCTAAATTATAAAACTGTCCAAAATGTACAAAAAGATTTATTTCAATTCCGAGATCATTGATTTGCTAGAGAACAACAGAGGAAACTGCAGTATGTGGTGGATACCTTCGAAGCACATTCATGTAATTGATTCTTTTGCAACCAAATGCAGAAGAAATATTAAATAGAGTAGCTTCGATCTGAAAGCTGCTCCACATGGCCAATAGTTCTGCAGCCAGTACAGTCGGTTTTATTTATATGTATATATATCTAAACACACACACATGCACATATATATATAAATATATACATATTTAACCTTTAGCAGCTGAGTTGTGACAGTGAAAACTACCTGGATCCAAGTGAAGTTCTTACTGAAACTCTCTTCTATGTTTTTATTTAAATCACATTGAAAGTTAAATCTTGACTAAATAGACTGGGGAAAGTTTTAATGTGTGAACATGTTGACTCTGAGTACCACTAAATACTTCATTTAATTTGCATTTGTTAGAAAATTTTCCCATTAAAACTGCAGCAGAGCGTGAGCTGTGGTACTGTGAATGGTTTCAGGACAGGACTTTTACACCTTATTAGCACTGCAGTAAGGGAAAAATACTTTAAAAAGCATTAAGGGGGAAAAAATGTCATTAAAAACATATTTGTCAGCTTCCAGAGATGCTAATGAATAGGAACATAATGGCATTAACAGCTGGAGATCATCTTCTTTTCCAGGGAAAACTTTAACCTCACATACTTCTTTCATCTTGGTACGGAAATATGCACTAATGAAAGCTCTTCTCAGGACAGGAACTATTGGGGGGTTTAAGATGTGGCAAGAAGAAAAGCCCTATGTGTGCAGTTCTCCCTTATATTTCTTTATATTTAAACTATAGTTATTTATTTTTAACATATAAATAAAAGTCATTACTAAGAGTAACAAGAGGAGGCTGTGAAAGAAGTCCCAACATTGAGGTCTTACACCTAGATGTTAATTGGTGGCGGCGGTGGCAGCACCGTTCTTGTCACACAAGGAGGAAAACCCATGAGAAGATGTCTGACATTCTCACTGCAAACACTTCTGAGGCTGAGGAGCAATCCTGGGGGATGGGAGGCTGTTTTTGCTTTTCATTAGCCTAATCTTGTCAGAGTTTAATAGCAAAAACATGATAAATCTCATGTTCTTTTCATTAAAGAAACCTGTATCTCCTCTAGTTCCGTGCATGCTATCTGCTGGCATTATTAAGGAGTTTATCATTCTGACTTCTCATGCAAATTACAAAGGGATTGGAAGGATTTGCTCCGCAGCTGAGGAATGCGCCTGGTGGATCCAGTGGACCTGAGCACCGTAATTGGCACCTAAATATGCTTTAGGCAGATGGTGCTGTAGATTGTGCCAGCAAATTACTTCTTGACCATGGCTGCTTCTCTGCTGTGTGTTATTTTGTAGATTTAAATCTAGCCTTTATTCTTGTCAAAATACCAGTGGGAGTATTTTGAAGTGTAATTTTAAGCTGCTTACTTCGAAAGGTATCAATACAGAGAAATGAATCAAAATCACAGCAAAATTTTGTAAGGTGTCTTGGTTGCCAAATAAAAGTAACATCTGTGTGTCACTGAGAACTGCATCTGGGGCAGGTTCCCATTTGTCTCAGAGGAAGGGCAAGAGCAGAGTGCTAAATTGGTGCAAACAGACAACCCAAAATGAGCTGACCTTTTAAAGGGAGGGAACTTATCCCGTGCACTGAGAGACTACAAATGAACTTATCTTGCCTTTTTCTCACACTGACTTCATAACCTCTGATGATAACTCAGTGATCAGCAGCAAAAGGGCCCTTTTAATGAGAAACATGAAGAATATGCGTAGTCTGACTTGACTGTGAAAATGTGATGTTTAAAACACTACAGAGAGATACCCTGGGTGTGTTTGTGCTTTCTGTGTGAGCACAGTGTCACCAGCTCCACACATTCCAGCTCTGGGATGGTTCAAACAGAATCTGTCTCCCACCTCCCTGGGAAGTGTCTTAAAATCGTCTTTGAAATGTGGTAAAAGTACACACTTTGATTCTCATGATGGTGTTTTCAGTTTGAGCTCAGCTGCATTTAAGCTGCAGCTTTCCAAAACCAAATCAGAGCTGTTCAGGCTGTTGGGCTATGAGAAAATAAAGGGCTGCTTAGGGGTGACATAAAGTCACTGGTTGCTTTCTGCTACAATCAGAACAGAAATATTGCAAATGGTGTTTAGAGGGGAGCAGGAGGAGCGTCCTGGTTACCTGCTCTGGTCTCACTGTTGTTTGAGCTGCTGTGCCACCACTAAATCAGGAGTAGTGGCAATGAAATGAGTCAATGGAGCCCCACAAATATGAAGCAGTTTGCCAGGGAAAATCAAACTGCTGTAATACATGAATCACTGCTTGCCCTCTGAGTCTCTCTCGGTGTTGTTTTTTCTGTGTTTTATGAGCTGCTTTTTAGTTGCCTTCTTGGCTGAACCAATCCTCCAGCAGAACTGCAAGACCTACTCCAGCTGAGGCAGTTGTGGAGACCTGCCACGAGCTCTCCAAAGCCTAATTACGAGCCAGCTGCAGGTCTAGCACCTCTGGGATATCCAGAGAAACCTCCCCAAAACGCAGTCATTTATAGTCTTTGCTTTTCACTGGCTACCTTTGATTTCCCCTTTTATCAGACTGAACAAAACACGTTTTAACTCCAGCTATCAATAAGCATCTGAAGGTTTTCCTAGCTCGGGATTTAGCAGGGAGGAATTGGGAGTCAATGGCCCTGTATGTGATGCTGTTGCTAGGAAACCCTGGCTTGGCTCCGTAATGTCCTTTTGCAGTTTGGCGAGTTCCTCCCTGATGGAAACGCTCGTATTTCAGCCTCTTGGCTTGTCCAGAGCAGGGTGTGCTCTGCTCTCTTTGCCTGGCTCAGCCCTCGGCAAAATGCAATGGGAATCCAATTTCCCCTGTTTTCTACCCACTTCAGCCCTCACTTTCTGAAGTCATGAACCTCCTCCTGCCCCTGGCAGGTGCCTGCAGTCCATTACATATTTGCTGTCTGGGACTGGCTGTGCTGCAGCGTATTCCTGGTCCTAAATGTCTCGTATCCAGGAGATATCATCACCTGGCTAGAGACACAGAGACAATTTAAAAGCATAACCCATCTGTTTTACACTGGTAATACGCAGTTTTCTCGTTGCCATGGCAAACCTGGAAAGAAGAGCAGAGAGCGATGTTCAGGTGAGGGAACTCTGCCTCAGCAGGGAGGCAGGAAAAAGGTTTGGGGTCATTTTCTTTTTAATGGGGCGCAGAAATTGGTAGGGATGAAACCAAATGGCTCTGTTTTGGGAGTTTCCTTCAGCCACCACCCTCTCTTGGTCTGACATTTGTATGGGAGAGCCAAGGAACCCTGCACTGAGTCCTTACGGGCTTGATGAGACTTGGTTAGCAGGGATGGTGTTTGTCCCAGTGCCTGCTCTGGGTTTGACACCAGGCAAGCAAAGTAGTTCCTCTTCCTTATTTCTGATGTGTGGGTGGAAGGAAAATGCTGGAAGCTGGAGATGAAGACGGGGTTTCTAAAGACCAGGGGTCCTCCTTATGCTCAGGTTTCCCAGGGCTTTTCCCTTCCCCAAGCTGGTGGAGCAGTCCCTCAGGTATCTGGAGCCCAGCACTCCACCCACGTGTTACTGATGCAGCCCATGTCAGGTTGGCCTTCTGAAATCATTGTGAGACATTGAAAAAAAGCAATTCAGAGGAAAGACACATCATTCTGATGTGTTGGCGCTGATTAGGATGAAGTCTACCAAAGACCTTGAAGCTCCACTGGAGAGAGAGCAGAGGTGGCTATTTCGGGGGTTGCTTCTTTACACAACACAGTATTTTGCATTGGTATTGAAATTGAGCAGACTTGGTGCTGATTTCACCCTGACTTTATAAGAAATAGAGTAAATAAATCTCTTGCACTGTGTGGTCTCTGGTCACACTCAATATGACACCAAAATTAGTTGGTGAAGCTGTATTATCACTTTCCTCTCGTCTGTCTTTTGGCCATAATTAGCAGGGACACTTTTTGTCAATCAAGTGTCAAAATTAAATGCTTTCCCTTCATCCATCAAAATTCTGTGCCAAAGAGAATGGTTGTTCCCTTGGGCAGCTGCTGGGGAGGAGAGTGAGGGGCTAGGTTATTAACAGTATTAACTTTAAATGCTAATGTTGGTGTTTACACAGGTTCAGAAGCCTCAGGAAGATGAAAGGCTCTCAGGAACAGTGTCATTCTCACTGCCACCAAGGGAAAGGCAGTTGGAGCTGCTCAGGACTGAGCAGTGGGGCTGGAGGATGTGTTGCTCAGCCCCAGGGGTTTGTCAGGCTGTGAGGGCAGGGTGAGGGTGGCAGCAGGTCAGTGTGATTCCACGGGACTCGTTTTGGGGCATGTCCCACGCATCAAGGGCTGGACCCCCAGCGTTGGATGCCTGCCTTGACCTGCCCTTTCAGGAGTATTTAAGCCCCATCCTGAAAAGCAAGTTAGACACTGAAATGCCTCAGTTACATCAGGAGCCCAAGAAGTGAGGGCAGGTTTGAAAACAAAACGTGTCCCTGAGTCGCTTCAGGGGGTTTTGAATGTTTTAATCAAAACCTTTTCTATTTACCTAATTCTCCATGTCACGGAGAAGAGGGAGGTTTTTAAGTATCTCCTGCTCTGCTGCTGTTGTGGTTTCACCTGCCTCGCTCCTGCCGGGGCACTGCAGTGATCTCATCTCTCCCTGTGCCTGGCTGCAGCCCGAGCTCCTCACTTGGACCTGGCACAGGGACACGACTGCTGGAAAATCCCAGCCCTTCCAAGGGCTGCCTGCAAAATGCTGTTTCTTCAGTCCCATACTGGTGACAGTTACTCCTCTTGTCCTTTATTAAAGTTTAATTTCATTGCTTTGTAGAACAATCCTGCTGCAAAGGCTACAGATGAAAGTGAGGAAAGGAGGTTAATGCAATATATGTTATCCCTGTCTACAGGGATATTTGGGATTTTCACTGCCTTCAAATTGCTGAAATAAATGCCACAAGCAAAGTTTACAAATGCAGAGTGAGTAATTTAGATATAAAATCGCTTGGCCATGAAGTCAAGGTTCAAAGCTAAATCACAAAACCCAGGGAACCCAAAGCAAAGAAGGCATTGTTTTCCACAGGTAGGGAAATTTAGAAACAAATTATTTCCCCCCTGGTCATCAGAAAGAAAAATCCACTTAGTGTCATATGAGGCTTTACTACATGAAAAAAGGGAGGAGGTGCTGCCTCCCCATTGCACATCCCATTGGATACAACAGAGCTAAAAGCACCTTCACAGGACCATCTAGAAAACCTAATAGATAAAAAATGATGATTCCAACTGAGCCAAACATTTGAATACTCTGTAATTACTACTGAATGACCTACTTGGTTTTTTTGCTGAAAATATCATAATTTTAACAAATGATCATGCTCTGGTAGAATGAAAATGACATGACTGAAAAGAAATGGGAAGTGCCCATGGAGTTCTGTTAAAATGCCATCCCAGACACTGGAGGATGATGAGCTCAAACATCATCAGGACTTGCATGTTTTCTAAATGAAACCTTCCCATTGACATTCCCTTAAAAACTTGTGGGTTTTTCAGCAAAAAAATCAACCTAGAAGAGTTTGATACGTTTCCTGTGTGGGCACGTCCCCAAGTGCCACATCCACTTTGAATATTTCTAGGGATGATGATTCCACCACTTTCCTGGACAGCCTGTTTCAGTGCCTGACCCACCTTTATGTGAAGAAATTTTTCCTATTATTCGCTGGAATAACTTCAAAACCTGCTGCTTGCATGACTTATTCTTACTTATAGGGAACATTAAGTCTGAAGTTGTGGATAAAGACAAAACTGATCACAGGATAATATTCTTTAGGAAAAAAATACTCTTTTGCTGCATTTTATAGATGTAGTTTACAGAAATAACAAATTTAAACACTGGTCTGGAAAAATCTGCTTTATTTCAGGAGGAGACTATTCAGTTCTGGACCCATAAAAATAAATGACACACTGAAGAAGTGTCTTGAATGTGAAGATTTTGCTCCAAAGATATAATCATGTCAGGGTTATTAAATGCTGAATATAGTCTCATTTTATCTTTATTTTCTAGATAGTTATTTTTGCTCCATGTAAATAGGGTTGGGGACATTGGCTGCAATGATACAAGTCAAAATCAGGCAGTGATGGACACAGGAATCACAAAATTGCACAAATTGCAACTAATCCAAAATATCCGGGGTATTGTACATCCATAGGTGACATTATCCCATGAGTGGAATGGTTTAGATGAATAAAAAAAGGTGTGGATTTCTCAGTCTTCAAAAGGAATTGATGCTGTTTCTGTGGATGAATGGGGATGGATGAGAAGGAAATGTGGGAATAAAACTGATCAGTCAGGAGCTGTGCAGGGGCTCTGCCGGCAGGGCCAGTGCAGTTGGAGCATCTGGTGTGGTCCTCAGCGTCACCTTTATCTGCAGCAGGAACTAAATCCCCCTCCCAGGCTCCCTGAGACAGCTGGGTTTGTGCGAGTGCTTGATAAAACTTGACCCTCTGATCCGCTGTACTCAGCTGAGGTTTATCAACCTGTGTTTCCACTGTTTGAATTTCAGCTTTTTCTAATGCTCTGCCAATAAAGGCTTTTTTTCTAAGATAGAATTACTAAGCCCAGCATTTTGTTAGTGTCACATCCAAGGTTTTAAACAGCGGAGCTGCTCAAGATGGAAGCTCGCAAGGAAATTTAAATACTTGCTTTAACAGTATTCTCCATCCCTTCATTTATCTATGAACAAATACAGACACATGCAGGGAGAGATTTGCAGATTGCCAGTTTTCATGACTTTACTGAGTCTCAGAATCGTTGACATTTTTCTGATGTGACAAACCTGGTACTTTGTTTTGGTTTGGTTTTTCTTTTGTTTCTACCATTTCTGGTTAAAAGAAGTGCCATCCTAAGGGCGGGCAAAACAAAGATTTCCAGGAGCTGATGTGAACAAACCCAGTTTGTTTGATTTTTACATCTTGCTTTCTAAGTCCCTTTCAAGATTTCTGGTGACCCTCTCTCATCATTACAACCTGAGCAGATTAGCAAGACAATATTAATTGGTCTCTTAACACTCACAACAATACATAAAACTTCAGTCTCTTCCATATATTTGGTGGGAAACAAAGCTCAGTTGTCTTTTAACACTTTCAGTTCATTCAAACCCCAGAAAAGCCTGTGATTTGTTAAATTCCCTTCAGGAAGGGTTTTCTTTCACCTTTGCCACCAAGGAGATGGAGCATCCTGTTTGCACCAGGAGCTCCTTGTTAAAGCAGAACAACTCCCAGCTTATAGCTGAATATCAGGGAAAAGCCAGACAAGTCCCTTACTGCTGGTGGCATCTCCTCTTTGCGGTGTGTGACACTTCCATGGGCTGCAGAATGTGTGTAACAGTTGGGAGCTGAAGTGTTGAGGGTTTAGGTGACCCATCCAAGATCCTGGAGCTCATTTTGGGTGAAGTGGCAACCCCATCCAAGACCATTTATGCGAGCACAGATGGGCATCGCTCCTCCAGAGCCAGCTCACAGCAGCTGGATGTCTGATCCTGGTGTTGGCACCCGGAATTTCTGTTGTTCTCTTCCTTCTTATCTGAATAAAGCAGCTATTGTTTCTGGAATATAACAGTTGCACAATCAGCCGTGGAGGTGACAAATGAATGATTGCCCAACAGAAAGGAGCGAGCAGCAGCTGTAAGGCCGGGTGTCACCATGCCGTGTCTGCCTTTGGAAAGGTTGTTTTGGTTCTTGGCAAGTTTGAATGGAGTTTCTCTTGCAGGAGTTGGATTTGCTGGTTTGGCGCCATGCCTGCTGCATTTCTCAAAGTTTGACATTGTTCCTGGCCTGGCAGTTTGCAGCTCCCTGGGGAATTCAGCATCTCGAATATTTCTGTAAACAACAACAGCCCAGCTATAAAGTTTGGAGTCTGGTTTGCTGGCGCAGTCGTGGGCTCTTTCAGCTCAAGACACTGCCCTAAGCAGCAGGATCCCAGCCCAGCTGCTTCAGCCTCTGCTCCAACTCCATTTTCCCATCATAATCATAAACATAACAGGGGAATTTATATTAATTTGGTTTTTTTTCTTCTAGGGTGAGTGGTAATTTTTTTTATTATAATGTTTATTAGTTTAACTAATACAGCTGGAGTGAATAAGCAAGTTTTTAGGGATGGGATCACTTTGTCTGGATGATGTTCTCGTAGCTCTAGTGAGATTTTTCCCAAAGAGGAAAATATGATTTATTTTCTAAATGACCCTGGCGGTGCTTTAGTGAGAAGAAACTCTGAGCTTTTTCATTTTTAAAATTTTGGCCAAATTCTAGTGAACTTCGTTTACTACTATCACTAGCTGTTATTTAGAGCTGAAGAAACTGAGGCAAAGAAGAAAAGTCCTTTCCAAAGGGAAGATTAAAAAAACCTCAGACACAGCAAAATACAACAGCTCTTCTT
>NW_008238340.1:949823-952246 GCF_000691975.1 Corvus brachyrhynchos
TCCCTACTCACTTAAGATATGTCTTGGATACATTAATAGGAATTTTTTTGGTAACAGGTGGTTTCTCCAAGGAGAATATGGACATCTGTCCTTGCAGACAGGTCTGGAACTCACATCCTTTTTATGCTCAAATATGAGCTTTTAAATGGAGAGGGAGCATAAAGAGAAATTACAAAATTTATTTCTCTGTTGCTGGATCCAAAACATATCAAAACAATGCAAAATTGACATTTTAATTGAAGTGGTTCAAAGTCCAACTTTGAAAGAAGCCTCTGCACCATAAGGGAGATGTCAATGAAAATCTTTGATTATTAAAAAGCTGTTCCTACCCTGCAGAGCTCCACTTCTTGGTGTTATTTTCATTTCCAAAAAGGTCGGATTTGTAAAGAGAAACTAATAAGCTGAAAAAATGATCAGCTTTATTGCTGAGCATGTTTTCCTCTGGAACTCTAGTGCCATTTATTGCTCTGATGGCTTTCTTTTGCATCTGGGAAGCTCTGAACGAAGCTCTTTGCCAGTTGCACACAAACCATTCACAGCCCAGAGAGACCAGCTCGTCAGTAATTACTGTAATGGGTTCTTTGCAGTGTTTCTTGAAAGGTGATTGAGCCCCTAATGCAGACACCAGATATTTTTTTCTTCACTTAATGGTGTGGTAAATTATTCCTGTGAGGGGGCTCATTGAATGCCTCCTTTGAAACAAGTTAAAGGCCACAAAGGAAGGAAAAAGCTGTAGGTCTCTTCTTAGCAATATCAGGAGAAAATATTTATGGAGTGGTTCAGATTGAGATCTTCCCAGTGTTTCTCTAAGGCTGTGTCTGTAAACAGCGTCTGGCACAAGCACATGGACGGGGCAGATGGCTCAGGGTGAGTTTTCCAGCTGCAAATATGCAGGACAGCCTGGGTAGAGGAAAATGGGCTCCATGTGCTCAGAGCTTCTGCCTTGTGATCCTGATGCCTGTGGGCGTTGCAGCTTTGCAGACCAGTTTCTCACCTGGGTGGAAGTGAGAGGTGTTAACCAGTGCGAGACTGGCTCAAGAGCGGGGAGCAGGTTGGATATTAGGAAAAAGTTCTTCACAGTAGGGGTGAAAAGCATTGGAACAGGCTCCCCAGGCAAGTGGTGGAGTGACCATCTATAAAAATGTTTAAAAATCGAGCAGAGATGGCACTTTGTGATGTGGGTTAGTGGACATAGGGGTATTTGGTTGAAGGTTGGGCTTGATGATCTTGGGGGCCTTGTCCAACCTTAATGATTCCATGAGTCCATGATTCTACGACTCTATGATTCCATGAGCTTGGCTTTTACAAAAGGAGTTTTGTTCTACTGCTAAGCGAATAAATTAATTGATGTGTCCAAATGCAATTAGCAAATGCTACAGCAGGAAAGGCTTCCTAATCAGAACCATTAATCTGGCAAAAATGAACTGTTGCATGTCTGGCATGTCCTCTTTTTTCTAGACCCAGGAGAAAACACATCAGCCAGCGTCAATAATATAAATAACGCCGGGATTTATTTATAATTTAGCCTTATAAATATCTTATTTTTTACACATTGTAGTGTCTATATGCCATAACCCAAACTGCCTTGAATTTCCAAGGCTGCAGGGCTGGCTGTTTATTGGTTCCAAAGGCAGGATTTGGAGCTTTTACAAGAACATTCTTAATTTCCCCCCAAACCTGTGCAGATAGGAGAAGATTTTGCTCTTCTAGAAGAGTGGGGATGAGGGAGTATTTGAGAACTGGTTTTGATTTAGAGAAAGCAGAACACGCTGCTGATCCATGGGCAGCTGGTCTCTCCATGCTTTCAATGCCCCAAACCTGTGGGTTGCCCAGGCAGCTGGAGGAGAAGTTTCCCTTCTTACCTCCTTTGAGTGAGAGCATCCATCATTATTCATGGGACTGAAATCACACAGAAGGTTACAATTGGATTATAAAAATGAGTTAAAGAAACTAAGTCAATCACCTGAGCAAATCAGTTTTACCTACTCTTCAAAAAGAGGTTTCTATTGGGACTTATAAATCCAACAATTCAATTGGGGTTGTCCAGCCTGGAGAAAAGAAGGCTCTGGGGAGAGCTTAGAGCCCCTTCCAGTGCCTAAAGGGGCTCCAAGAGAGCTGGAGAGGGATTTTGGACAAGGGATGGAGTGACAGGACAAGGGGAAATGGCTTGCCGCTGCCAGAGGGCAGGGATAGATGGGATACTGGGAAGGAATCCTTCCTTGTGAGGCTGGGGAGGCCCAGCTGTGGCTGCCCCATCCCTGGAAGTGTCCAAGGCCAGGTTGGACAGGGCTTGGAGCTGCCTGTGGACTGTGTCCCTGCCCATGGCAGGAGGGGTAGAATGGGATCATCTGTAAGGTCTCTTCCAATCCAAACCACTCCATCATTCCATAATGTGGGAGATGCTGGAAGGCATTTGGACACTC
>NW_008238340.1:953204-976581 GCF_000691975.1 Corvus brachyrhynchos
ATGGCAGGAGGGAGAGAATGGGATCACCTGTAAGGTCCCTTCCAATCCAAACCACTCCATCATTCCATAATGTGGGAGATGCTGGAAGGCATTTGGACACTCAGGGCTCCTCGCGTTACTGAACCCTGAGTCTGGCTCTGGAGTGGCCCTGCAGAAAACACAGGGAGAGCTCGGACAGGGAAGGCCTGGAGTGCTTTGAGCATTTTCTTTTTCCTCACTGCAAAACAACCCCTGTGGCCGTTACTCGAGAAGCTCTTTTGTAGCATTAAACACTAATGAATCGCACAATTTGCCCACACACATCCCTGTCTGTGGGCCTCATTAGCCGGCAAGGTTTCCCTGGCAGCCCGGAGCTCTGAACGCTGCTCCGTTGGGATGGGTTTTCAAAGGATCCATCCACGCAGTGCAGCTTTCTGACTTTTCTCTCCATGGGAGCAGATCCCCAGTGGCGAGAGCTGACTGCTCACACAGAAGTCAGACTTAAATGTCTTCTCTGTTTCTGTGTAGCAGAGGTGGCTCAGGAGCCCAGGAATCCTTACACAGCCACCCTTGATAAAATTACGATCGTGTCCGTCCTCTTTCATTTACTCACTCCTGCTGCCGAGAATTAATTTTAGACTCTGCTGGCTTTTGTCAGTAGATCTCAGGATATATTATCTATGCTTTATTTTATTTTGTGCTCATCTGGGCAGTAGCTGGAGTGTATAAAATGGGGTCTCCTGGAACAACTTTATTGCTTCAGCCTCTTCCTTGAATGAGTTTTTGGCGCAAGTATAATTTCTCCCTCGTCTCCGACAGAAAGCAATTTCCTTTTTCCCCTCCATGTCCTTCAGGCTGTGGTGATTCTGCCCCGCAGAAAACCAACTTTGTCGACCCCTTCTTGCTTCTGGGGGTGGCCAGTGGTCCTCACCTGAGCACCCCAGCACAGCACATCATC
This sequence comes from Corvus brachyrhynchos, assembly GCF_000691975.1. Classification (NCBI taxonomy): domain Eukaryota; kingdom Metazoa; phylum Chordata; class Aves; order Passeriformes; family Corvidae; genus Corvus; species Corvus brachyrhynchos. The sequence continues at coordinate 954,142 of NW_008238340.1, forward strand.
TCTGACAGCAGCAGGCAGAACCCCCGCCCCCCTCAGAGATTATTTGATCTCTTTTTGGGGTGACATCAAAGTGCTAACAGAGGATTGTTATGGTTCCTTCACCTCTTGAAATTGTCCCTCGCAGTGAGGAAATGATGAAATTGCAATGGGAAGAGCTGGGATGCTGACAGGACTTTGACAGCTGTAACTTTTATTTAGCTGGTTGTCTCACATGCAGTGTTACTGATGTGTTATCAACCTCGAGCCAAGGGGAATCACACAGCAAGGGAAAGGTGTTGTCTTGCTTTTTTTCTTTTTTTTTATTTTAGGGGACCAAGAAGTATCTTTTAATCTCCACTGAGCAACCTGTGTTTATATCTGAGGTCCATATTTTTTCCCTTTAAAAAGAATTCTATGTTTTCACAAAGAACTGTCTGGGTTAGCAGAAGTGTTGCTCAGCAGAAATGTCTGAGCTACAACATTGTGAGAGATGAAGGGTTTGCCTCATCATCCTTCTCCTTTAGGTTTTTAGTGGGCAAAAGGCAGGAAGTTTCTCTTGATTTAAATGAGAAATATCAAATTTCATCTGCTTATAAGAAGGGTCCTTCAGAAGCTGTGTTGCAGACTGACACAGGACTTCCAGAAAAATAGTGTCAGGGATGGTTTGGTCTTTTCAGCTTTGTTTTCACTGTGTGTGTAGGCTGGAGGTTTGGAAATGCCTCTTTTACTTTCAGGAGGAAGACCCAGAGGATTTTATTTTCCAATACAGTTTCCATTGTGTTCATGGGAAAAGATTGTTTTGCTGAGCAGAGTATAAACTCAGCCCTGTGGCAGATCCCTCTAAAAATTGGTTCAAGTCAATACTGATCTGCTTTTCCCACATTCTTACTGGAAAATTCTTTTTTTCTGGTTTCTCTGGCATCTCTCTAAACCTAAAGAATTACAAATGAGAGAAGCATTTGCCCCCCTGAGCTTCATGTGCCCCATTCTGCTCCCACAGCTCTAAACTTCCCGAAGAGAAAGAGAAGAAATATCGGAGAATGTAGAGCTCCAGCTTCAGATAAGGAGGTTGGAATAATTTAGAATAATATAATTTAGTTTGTTTTGAATTACTTTAAAATCAGAAAGCCTGGGAGAAGTTTTCCATGTACCAGTTTCTGGTCACAGTCTATGTAAATCTGGAAGGGAGCCACCAGCTCGAGGAGGAGAACTCTGGTGTACATTTGTATTACTGAAAGCAGATGTGGGCTTAGGGCTCCAGCCAAAATTTCAGAGTAGTAAAAAAATGATCTGTCCTCAATTCCTCATGGGTCAGAAAGGATGGGATGAATCAATACTGGTGCATTAGTGATGGGGAGATGGCTTTCAGGCCTGACATGTCTGATAGAGATGCTAGTTCAGTCTAGAAGTGATAAGAAAATCAAGCTGCTCCTGCCTGTGTCCAGCTGTGTGCCTGCTGCTCTTCTGGATGGAAAATCCACAGCTCCCTGGGCTCATAAGTGTTGGTTGGTGTGAGGACATATGACTACAAAATGATTTGTTAATGGTGACTTGGAGAAGTTTATCTACACGTGGTTTCCACCACCCCTTTGTGCCACGCTGCTCTCCAGGCCTTGTGTCCTCCTCAGAGCATCACTCTGGGAACCTCCAGCTCCACGGGCCACGACCCATGAGCAGGAGGGGTTTGGGTCACAGAGATGAGGCTGGACTGACTTGTGACAAGCAGGACTGTGGGGTGCACAGGAGTCCCACCCAGCAGTACAATTGTTATACAGTCACAGGGTGCCCAGAGAAGCTGTGGCTGCCTCATCCCTGGAAATGTTCAAGGCCAGGTTGGATGTGGCTGGGAGCAACCTGGGATAGTTGTCCCTGCCCATGGCACAGGGTGGAGTGGGATGATCTTTAAGATCCCTTCCAATCCAAACCATTCCATCATTCATTGTATGATTCTATGATTTATGCTGTGGTTTAAAATGGACCCTCCATCGCAGTGAGCCTCAAACCCCTTTTCCATTAGCAGGAGGTGCATGAACACCCTGAGCACTGGGAATCCTCCCAATCCCCTCACCAAGGAATTGCCACGCACAGATTTTATTTTATTATTTTAACAAAAAATAAACCCTCTCAGTAAAGAGGATTCTGCTCTTTCTGTCCTGCATTTTGGAGACGTAACTCTGATTTGTTATGGCCCTTTTGTCTGGGGAAGATTTGCTCCTCAATGAGTGGTGTCTGGCTAATCTTTACTACTTCAAATTTTGTGGTAAGATCTTCTTTAGACAGAACTAGGTCGCGTATATTTCAAATGCCTCATGTTCTTAAGATCAGTTTGTCAGAGAGTCCTAAATAACACATTGCTTTATTCATAAACAGCCTGAGCAAGGCAGGATTTGCAGCACGTTCCGGGTATGACAGTGATGTGTTACTCTGAGCTTATCAAAGGGCTCCACTGCCTGAGCCGCCAGCACAAAGAAAACACACTGAAGAATTATTTGGCCCTCATTTATTTAATGAGCCAGCAGTAAAAATGAAACCTCCAAACTCGCGATGGTTGAAAAACAAATTGCAGAGCAGATTTTTCAAATCTGTAGAAGTCCAGAGCTTTTCACTGGGTAGAAATAAATGTGACCATTGGTTCATATATAAACTGCAGCTTCATAAAGTGTGTGAAATTGCTGGGGGATTTCTGTGAGCCGTGGAGGTGGTGATTTCTGATGTGTATGACTGGGAGCAGAATCTCGCATATAATACCTGGGGTTTGAACCCATGAAGGAGAATTTAAAAGATTAACAGTGATTCAAATACCGATAATTTGAAGAAAGAAAATGAGCAATATTTTAGTTGTTGGTCTGACTCACTCCTACTCTAGCTAATAAAAAATCAATTTTCTCAGTTTCTGTCCTCATGTTGTCTGAAGTTCTGGGTCCCTGAACATCAGAGGGGCAGGTCTCTGGGCTGGGAGTCAAGAGACTGACTTAATTTTTTTTCTTAGTTTTATTTCAGCCTGTTACTGAGCTGTTACTTGAGATTAGACACATAATCATGGAATCCTGGAATGATTTGGGTTGGAAGCGGCCTTAAATATCACCTCATTCCCACCCACCCTGCCACATTCCCCTGGACCAGGTTGCTCAGGGCCTTGTGTCCCTGTCTGTATGATGCCTTTGCTGGTCCTCTCGGGGGAATCCAAGGGAGGTAATGGGGACCAGTTATTCCCAGCTACACTTTTCCAGAGCAAATGACACTCATCTCAAACTGAAAAAATTACGTTGGCTTCCTCCAGCCTGGTTTCATTCCTGTTTTTTGCTTTCCCTCTTGTCTCCACAGCTGTTGAATCACTGCATTCCTTGAATGACCAGATCTCCCATTTTATCGTCAACAAGTCAAAAACCCTGGACGAGGACGAAGACGCCTTTTTGCCCAGTGAGAAGGAATCTCTGAAAAGTGCCATGATGCTGATGAGGCACCTCCTGATGGATGCACAGGTAGGGGATCAATACACACACGTGTATTGTATTGTATGTGAGGAAGGCACATTATACGGATATGGAGGAATATGTCATTTTTATGTGCAGTTTTAGCAGTGGAGAACATTAATTGCTGACTCTTCTTTAAAACGATTTTGGCTTCTGAAATCTGCAGCTGTGGGAAGGATATCTCAGTGCACAGAGTGTGCAGCTTGTGCTGGGGCTGAGCCTCAGATTCAGGCTTGAAAATGGCTCTTAATTTCAGGAGAAAATACAGCAATGTACCCATTGATGGGAACACAGCAATAACACCGTTGATGGGAATCCAGCGTCAGCACTACCAAAAGAAAATCATCTTTCCACTAAGCATCTGTGCTGAATGCCAGTTTTAGAAGCACCAGACAACTGAGCTCTTGGTTTAGCCAAGCTCTAAAATGCCAGTTAAAAGTCATGAAACGGTGTGCAGATGTTTCTTTGTGCCTTTGCTGCTTCAACAAAAAATCTCTTTCTCTGTAGCTTTGCTGTGTTGCAGTGTTTCCTTCAGCCTACAAAAACCACCCTTTGAAATATTAATTGCATTTATCTTTGTATATTCCCTTTTGGTCTTTATTTGCAAAGCCTGGATGGAAAAGGACAGCTTCTGTCAGAGGGCTCTTTTGAAATCGCGTGGTCTCCTCTCCCTTCTCCTCTGGCAGGCCCTAAAATCAGGCAGAGGAGGCCTGAGGCCTCCTGAGGTCTGAGAAGGAAGGGTACCCCATCAAAAGCTCAACAGGTGTGGACAAGGCTGGACCTTCTGAGCTCTCCAGGACTGGGGATGGTCTGTCTTACTTCCATGTTCTCCCACATGGAGTCTGGTGGTTATCTTATCTTATCTGCTTCTCTCACTTCCAAAACCTTTGGTCTTAATGACTTTGGCTGGCAGGGTTCTTGTTGCATGTGGGGAGTGGCCTGGGGATCCCTGCTGTTAGTGGCACACTTATTTTAATGTTGTGTGTGTTTGCACAAGGAGTCAGTCCAGGGTTTGGAGGCTGTGGAGCGCACAGGGAGCAAACCCTTCCTGCTGTGCTCGGGATTTCGTTTCTGTGGGGATGGTGCTGATCTCACTTTGGCACATCTTTAGCCAAGTCACCCCCGTTTACCCCAAGCCACTGGAGTTAATGCTGTTGAAGAGTCATGGAGAACACAAAGGGCTAAACTGTGCTTTCGGATCTGCTTCCACAGTGGGAATAGGTTGTATTGATTCCCCTGCAGGTGGGAATAAAATCATAGAATCCCAGAAATCCATAGAATCCACGGAAATCCATGGAATCCTCCCGGTGTGAGGCTCTGTACAGAGATAAGCTGAAATCCAGTGCTTGGCCCTTTTACTCCCCTCTTCTGGCATCAACCTGATTTTGTCTGGTGGATAACTTGAGGAAAGAACGTCCAGCTTGAAATTTTGGGCAGAAAGTTTGGGTTGGAAGGGACCTTAAAGCTCATCCCATTTCACTCCCTACCCTGGGCAGGGACACTTTCCACTAGACCAGGTTGCTCCAAGCCCCATCCAACCCCATCCAAGTGGCCTTGGACACTTTCAGAGGTTTTGAATACCTCTGGGGAGCCAGGCATGAGAGCAGGGAGATGCTTACAGGCAGATTAAAATAAATATGGGGCAAAAAGATACCTATTGATAATCACCTTGTGCAGGAATTCTATTTTTAGCACCTAAGAATTACTTTCCTACTTATCAGCTGTCCTGAATGCATATTAATTGGTGCCTGTGATAGAGAGACTGATTAGGAAATGCTAAGAACAATGGGGAAATGTCAAGTGCTCCGGTATCCTCGTGATGCGCCTGGATCCCTTCCCAGAAAGGACAGGATGTTTTCTTGCCTGGGATTTTCAAGTTGGAAGAATGACAAGGTGAGAAGTGGTAGTGGTGAGTAGAAGGATGGAAGTAAACGGGTGATAACATCCAGTTTAAAAAAAACCCAATAAAATAAATCCTCTGAGGAATGAAAGAAACATGAGGCTAGCAGGAATATCAACAGAATATCCCCACCAGTGTGTGTGATTATAAATACTTGCTAACCCTGACTGCAGAGTGCCCTATGGTTCTAATCACAGGGGAGGAAGAAATATCACCGATGCAATTATTTCCCTTCCCTTCCCTGCCCTCTTTGCTTCCTGGTTAGTGGTTTGATGGGAAGATGGAGCCCTGCAGCTGTAAACAGTATTGATTGTGCGAGGCTCTGTACAAAAATAATCTGAAATCCAGTGCTTGGCACTTTGACTCCCCTCTCTTGCCATGGACCTGATTTTGACTGGTAGATAATTTGAGGAGAAAACATCCAACTTGAAATTTTGGGTAGAAATCAGCTGGGCTGCTAACCCAGCAGGAGTGACTGGTCAGAGGGGACAGTTAATGGGCATTTCTCACTTCTCTGCCACTATTAATCTGCTTTGAAAAGGCAGGGATGATGTGGGCGTGATGCCTCATGCCTGCTGCCCTTCTGGCATGGAGAGAAATTGGACACATTTTTGGAACTCTGCTTGGACACACACCAGGAGATGTTGCTGAAACAAAGTTTTCGGGTTCACCAGAGATCTAACTTCGATCTTGAGTCATTTTTTTGGCTTAAGATGAATCACTGAACCAACACACAGAGCTTTCCAGTTTGGAAAACTCTGTGAGGGCTTTTACAGGAGGCTGTGCTGGGGACCATGTGCATCTGCCTGTGAAGGGGCAGGTCCCTGCTCTCTCAGTGAGGTGTCACTGGGAGCACAAAGGACAAGGGTGCTCATCAGAGTGGAGAAGAGGAACCACAGCACAGAGGCATCAGGGAGCCTGCCTGGGGTTTCACAGCTGGACTTTCTACTAGTTAGAATGTTGACTCTGTGCCCCTGAGCATCAGCCCAGTCCCTTCACGTATTAAGCTATATTTATTTCTCCCTTGGCTGCTTGGAAGAGCCTCTTTTGCCCATCTGTTTTGTCAATTTACTCTACTTTTCACAGATTTTAATGCCTCAGTTTTGTGGTAGTGGTGTACAAGCAACTCTGACAGTAGTGACTGTGGCTTTATAGGGGAAATTAGAGGTCAAATCGTTGGTAAAAGCAGCGTGGAGAAATAGCTGTTGAGTGGGGGAAAAAATTCTTCTCATCTCCGATGTGCAGTTGGTTTTTCTCCCCATGGAGAATGGGGCATATTTTGCACTCCTGGCTAGAGAAACGGCATTGGTGGCAGACAAGGTGGCTCTGGTGGGAGAATGTTGCTGGGGGCTGTGGGCTGGCTGAGGGGCTGCTGATCCATCAGCCCCTTCAGCAGTGTTAAACTGCATGCAGGGAGAGGTAATAAGCTGTGTGAAGTCTCTCAGCAATAGGCTGTCAGCTCGAATTCAGCCCAGGGCAGACAGTGATTTAATGAAAGTCATTACAATCTGCAGGATCTCTTGACCCCAGTACTCTCCATCCGTTCCACACCCTGCATAGGATTTCCTCCCCACGAAAACCCCTGGCCACAGGGTTTGTGCGCTGGCTGCTGGGCTGACAGAGCTCTGGGAAAGGAGCAGCGCCCTCCCTGCGGGTGAGGGCTGGGGCTTTGTTCCCAGGTCGTTCATTCCTGATGCTCATCCCAGGATTGCAGCACGATCCTGACGCCAGGCAGCACCTTCCCTTCGTGAGTCCACAGCCTACCTGGCCGGGGGGAGGGCTCCGGGGGGAATGGAAATGGTGCTGTCGGAGCTAAAAGGTGTGCTGAGATAATGCGGGTGCACAAAATCAGGCGGAGAGAAAAGGTGCATTTATTCCCCGTGACATGTCCCATCCTCCGCCCGGTGCCGGAGTGAATAAACAATTCCGCTGCTGCCAGACAGCCCCGTGCACGGCGCTGCTGCAGAGACATGGCAGCCTCTGATAGATTGTCACTGTTGTCAATCATTTCTGACAGTCCTATTATGCTCAGAAAGGATGTTTGCTCTGTGCCTGTTGTTTTATAATCCTCAGAGGTGGAATTTTATAGCCTAGCAGTGCTTTTTCCTCAGACATTTCCCTAAGCAGGATTTATTGCTTCTGAGACACACGTGACATGAATCCATTACACCTTCAAACTTTAAATCACCCCCCAGCTTTGCCTAAATTACTTTTTGATTTGTTTTACTTGAGTTTCTGTTTCTAATTGCAATTGTGAGAGACTGGACTGGCGTGGAGCAGAAGGTACACAACATCCAAGGGCTGAGCCAGTGCATCAGCTCTAATCCAGCTGTTTCCAAAGGAATTTGTCTAACGAACAGAAAAGGTGCACCCAGGCACCAGCACCAGCCCTACATGTAAGGCAATATTCTCTCTCATATGAAGGAACACATGAAATTTTCCTAGGTGCCTGCCCTCAAAAGCCAAGCTTTCAGGAAGTTCAGTCCATTTGGTTCCTTCCATGAAGTGTTTAATTGACTTCAAGTGGATTTGAAGTTCTTTGGGAGGAATACTATCTCTTCAGTGCCTTTCCCAGCAGTGTCGTGATTATCCTCAGGTGTTGCTCTGGAGGGAATGAAAAGACATCAAAACCATCTTTGGGTTTGCATTGGACTTTTTGAATGAGGTCATACCACAGATGATGAATTAAAAACAAGATCACGTTTGTGGGGCACCTGGCTTAGATTTACTTGTGCTGCAGTTGCTGTCTAGGCATGAGAGTGTGAGGGCATTGAGATATTCGACTGTTTCTCTGCTGGGAAGTTCATTTATTTCTTAGGTAAAGGCAGAAAATCAGCCTGGTGGTACTTCTAACCTAAGTTGTTAACAAAATAGTGTTCTCATTGCCCAAAAATCAGAGGGGAGAGAACACTTTCATTTACACTTAGAAGTATTTTTTCTTTAAAATCTGGTGTTGTAGCGTTTTTGTGGGTCGTTTGTTTTTGGGGTTTTTTTTGTTCGCTTGGTTTTTATTTCCTTTACTCTGAATCAAACGGCTCCAGCCCTCACTGGCTCATGGGACAAACCTTTAGTGGGTGTCTGCCAGGACAGGTCTGCAGATGAAATTAATGCCAGTTTGGACAGAGGATATTGCCTTGGTTTTCTTTGGAAAATATCTGAGTATTTGAGTTGTCACCACTTTAAGCCTTTTAAGCCTGACACTGATGCCCTGTAAATAAATCATTTAAGGTGAGAGTCTTTCAGTTTATGGAAAAAAGGAAAACCTACTTGGCATGACTTACATTTAGCCATTCAACATCCCACCAGCTGTTGGGCTTTGGCTTTTTGTATTACCCTCCCTTTCTAACCAGACAAAATAATAATTCCTCAAGCCCTTTTACTTTGTAATCTTTTCTCCAGTGGTCCCCATTGCCTTCCCAAGCAGGCTGTTATGGAGATGGCCGCAGTAATTGCTGCAGAACTGGTAGCAGAGCAGAGCTATTTCCCCAACTGACCTTTAAAAATGGTTGTTATTTTCTGCAGAGGTCTGTTGTATAAAACCAGCCATGTTGTTGCAATACTTTGTTTGTTACTTAAACACTTCTCACCATCTGTTCTTCAGACTTATAGCAGAGCTTCAGGAGCAACGCCCCACGACCCTTATTTTCACGCGAGTGGGTCCTATCAGTATCAACAAGAAGAACAGGGGAAGGAGAATTTGCTCTGTGTTTCAATAAACTGAAATTGTTGGAGTTCTGAAAGTGTTCTCGCCACACTGATGTGTTTCGAAGGCTGCAGAAATGGATATGATGCAAATTCTGTTACGGAGTACTATCAAAATGCAGCAAATTGGTGTTCACATATCTTGGTGTTCATTTATCTCAGCCTGCACATTCCATGAGCTGGTTTGGTTTGGAAAACAGCTTCAGTTCAAGTCCGGGTGTATCTGGAGGAGAGCCGAAAAAACAAACTTGCTGCTCTGCATGTTGTATTTGTTTTACATTAATCTCACCATGCCATTTCCATAAGAAGGAGTCTTCTTGGCTGCTTCAAGCCCTAGCAGCACACCTTCTAACGATCCCTCTAGGTCTAAAAGGGGAGCACAAAAGACTGACATGTGTCGAAGGAGGAGAAGATAAGAGGCAGAACCTCTGAAGCTTCATCAAGGACCTCATTGTGTCTAATGACATCATTACCGTGTGTTACACAGCCTGTCTTGTGGTGCTTGTCCCTAAACAGGTACCTGACAACCTGCTGCCTCTCTCATGGCCTGGGAGGGGAGGGAAAACTCCTTTGTGGGCTGCCTCTATTAATTCAATTTATTTGGAGTATGTTGTGCTGTATGATGAGGGGTCAGAGACGCCCCTAACTCAGGTGAGCTGGAATGTGCTGCTCTCTCTACCAGCACACCCTTGGTGACCCACAAGGGCTGGGTCCCATCCCTCCTGGTGGTCATGCCTGATTCAAAACCCATGAATTGCCTGAGCCAAGACTCAGGATAAGGAGCTTTACAAAATGATTGTAAAAATGGGAGTTGCAGCCTTGGAGAAAGATCAGCTCCTTTTTTTCCTGAGAGAGATGCAGGATGAATTTATGAAGCTTTTGTCCCAGCAGCAATCTGTGCTTTTCCTACCCCTCAGGAGGTCAAACCTGAGCTGGAACCATGCAAAGGATGGATTCTGTTGCCTACCATCACTGCAAAGAAGTATTTAGATCACTAAATAATGGTGCTGAATCCCAAAATTCCATTTGCTGTAAGACTGGTGCTGATGGTAATTCACTGGGTACAAGGTGGTTCAGCACGGTGACATCGGGTCGGTTCTGATTTCATTCTCGTTCTTTCTTATTTTGCTCTCCTTTGGAACTGGAAAAAGGCTCATTATTCCAAATTAGGTTTGATACTGCTATTGAAAGCTCAAAAATGCTTTCAGAATTTGCAATCCTGCAAGAGTAGAAGACAAAAAAAAAATACAAAATAAATCACATGTACAGAGGAGAGCATAACCTCACCTTTAAAGGGTGCAGAAGCAAGGCCCTCAGCAGGTTTGTTGTTTGTTTAGTTGCTTATAAGTTAGTGTTGGCTTTTATGTTTTTATGATGGTGTGGAGGTTAGCAGGAGAGGATGGCCATGCCAGTGGAGAGGTCAGACTGGGGTTGTATAGCAGCAACTCAGCACTGTGCCTCAGAGAGAAATACAGATATACGTGTAAATAAATACATATATGTGTGTCTCTGTGTGTGTGTGTGTGTGTGTATGTGTGTATAGACAAGGGTATAGCAGCTGAGAAAACCTGATGGACACCTTTCTTCAATTCAGATGGGAACCAGGACTGATTAAAAGAGAAAATACATAAAGAAGCTGAGATCTCTGCAGACAGATCTCTGCAGATACTGGATATTGTAAATTGAATTCATATCCAGGTAATTCCTACATTCCAGTTTCTTCACAAAAATTCCAGATTCCTTCACAAAAGACCCTCACACCTCTGGGCCAGTGGTCCAAGACAGAGTGTTTCATTTGCAGAGTCCTGTTGAACACGGAAGAAGTGGTGACAATTTTGTCTCACTTAAAACACAATGTGTATTCATGAGCGGGGGGTGTGTAAGAGCTCTGCAAGCTTTAATTGGAGCTCATGAGAGAGAAACGATAAGTATCTTCACAAATGTAGAAGAAGCAATTAGGGGAGACCAGAACGTATCTGCTATCGCAGCAGTTTATCGGCAATGCAGATTTCTCAGTTAATAACAGAAGAAAACCCCAATTGTGCAGCCAGCAAATGAAACAGAAAATCCCAGTTAGCCTCGCTCGGCGCTCGGGAAGCACAGGATGTGAAGACTCAGGAAAATGTGTTCTATTCCCCCAATGTGTTTTCTCCTGCCTGGAGAGTCTCCTGTTCCATTTCCAGTTAGCAAATGAGCTAAAGCACCTCACCTCAACCTGAGGTGAGCTGCAGCTGCACCGTGGTGCTGGACCAAGCCACTGGGAAGTTCGAGAGCTCCATCCCAAAGCAAATCCTTCTCCTGAGTCAGCTGCAAACTTCCCCTCCAACCTGTGAGCTCAGGGGTCACCAGGCTGAGCCCAGCAGGAGGTGGGAGCCAGCCAAGCTTTACATTTGTATTTTTGTCTCAGAAAGACCAGTAAATATTTAATGACTCTGCGAGATAGACCGAGCGTTTGCGCTCTCTCCCCATATATCAACAGTTGCTTTAAGCACTTGCTTGATAAAAATTAAACTGTTTCTCCATATTCCTGCCTCGGATGCTGGGTAGGGAGCTAATTTTGTAAGCAGAAGCTGTCTTGTTTTGGAAAACAAGTTCAAATGGAAGAGCTGGTCTTTGAAAGTGGATGCTGGGCTGCTATTCCTGCAAAAATATTCCAGACAGCCTTGTGAGTTAACCCTGGCAACAGATCTTGTCCAGATGTGGTAATCCTTTTTACTTTAACTCCTTCTAGGCTGTAGGCTCAGCTCCTTCCTAGGAAAGCATCCATGGTAAATACATTCCATTCGATTTCGTTTGCACAGAGCTTTGGCAAACTGCAGGTTTTCTTTCTACTCCAATTTTTCCCAGCAAGCAGATGGATTCACTGGTTGCAAGACCCTGTCACCACTGCAGATCTGCTCTTCCTTCAGGGAAAAGGTGTATTTTATCCATTGCACAAATTTGGGGATGTAATTTAATTCCCATCCTCCTCATTTATCTGTGAGTTGGGAATAATATTTGCCTACTTCACAGTGATTGTGTGAGGCTCTTCATTCATTAACGTGCAAAAGCTTTGAGATCCTTAGGATGAAAATTGCTTTAAAAGATGCTGTTAATAATAAATATCAAGTAATGCACCTTGGTACCTCTTAGCAATAATTGGTGCTATCATTCCTGCCCAACTCTTCCATGAATTAAAAGGCTTTGAATGGGACTGGAACCACGAATGGGATTGGGACCAATTAACACGTAATCATATGTCAGTTTTTATATCCTTAGCATTCCTGTCATGGGACTCTCGGGAAAATCTCCATGGATTTTAATGATGCAATGTCAGAATTCAGCCCCAGACATGTTTGTGGGATAATTGCTGGATAACCGGTGTTCTTCTGGTAACTTGGTTGCTTAGTGATTAAGCTAAAAGCAAAAGTATGCTGGTTTAATATTAACATAAATGGAATTAGCCACTCTTTCTGTGAGTTAAATGTTACAGGAAAATTCTCATTATAAGGAAACCATGATTGTTTTCTTTTGATATATAAATTTAATTAACTATTTTTTGATAGGTTTTGACCTGCTCTCTGTACTTACAGTTTTTGACCTTCTCTCTGTACTTAACCTCCACTCCAGCATGTGGAGACTGGCTTTTATGGAAAATCCAATAATTTGCTGCTCGGTCACCCAACTTCTACTTCTATTAGATTTCAAGCACGCGGCCCTCACCCTTCTAAACAGAGAAGCTCTGAATATTCACCCCAAGTAAATAAAGAGCTCACATAAAGAAATTGCCTGATCGTTAAAAGATATCAACATTATTTCTGTGGAAGGGGGAAGCACGGAACCTTGGAATGACGCGTGAGATGGAGCCAGGACAAAGGACCTTGTGAATCAACACCGTGAGAAAGCTGGTGGCCAGTAAGGTGTGGATTTACAGCAGAGTGTTTCCCACTTAGAGTGGGAAGAGCAGCCTCTTCCTCCTGGCTGGGAGTGAATCGTGTGCTGTGAACGTTGCTGGTGCCACATGGGGGAGATGTTGAAGAGGAGCTGGATCGCTCCACTCCAGCAAGACGACTTCTCAGGGAAGAGCAGCCTGAGGGGTTTAGGAGCCTAATTCTTTTCAGTTTCCCCCCACATGACAAGTATATACATATCCTGTATAAAAAGGGATCTGTGCAAACCACCTGAAAAATGATCCCTCTTGGCTTCAGGGTGCATCCAACATCTTCCAGTTGCTGAAGGTGCTTTTATAAGCAAGACCATGAAGTGATCAAGGAAGATAAAATAAGAAGTGGTGCAGTCCCTTATTTTAGCACCACCGCAGCTCTTGCCCTCCTGCTTGGCAAGCTGGGTTTGGGAAGGGATTGTTTGGAGGAGCCGAGGGAGTCTGGCTGGTGTGGGGCATTTCTTGCTGCTGTTTCCAGATATCCAAAACATAAGGATAAGCTCATACAAGTAGTGTGTGATTCACTCAGGCCCACTGGCCATCTTCCTTGTTTCTTCTTAGAATAATACTTTTCACACTGTGAATTAGTCGTTAATGCTTATTTATGCATGAGAAATCTCCATAGAAATGGCTATAGGGAGAGTATCTGTACTGTGTGAAAGCCAAAAAAGTAAGATTGTCTTTTTGAATTAACTTTCCAATGTCTATTTTTTTTCTGCAATGGCTTAAAAAGACATTTACTCTAGGACTCTAATATGTTTTATAATATTCTAGCAGCCAGGTTAACAGGTAGAACCAGTACTTTTGTAAAGGGGGTGAGCTGTGAAGCCAGGTTAGGTAGCCTGGGGGAAGTCAAGAGATCTTCATTTTTCAGCTTAAAAAAAAAAAGAAAGAAAAAACTACAAATGCATAGCACATACCCCAAAAGCTGGAGTGCTGCCCCCTTTGAACACGAGCTCCAGCTGACTGCAGGGGAGCTCTGGCTCCTCTTTCAAGCACAACCTTCCCTTTCTGCCCACAGACAGCCAGAGGCTGTGAGAATATAGCAACTTTTTCCTCTCTGTCTTTCTGCATAGAGGAATTCAAAATCACTGCATGATGTGTGCCCCAATTAATATTCCCCGATTGTTTCCCTTTCCCTTCCAAATGATGTCAGTCTCCATTATTTTTGGCATAATGGTAGTGAGAGGAATGTCTGTTTTTCAGAAATATTTTATCTCTCATTTTTGGGTTCGCAACAATCTCTACTCATCTCAGGATTTTTATTTTCTTTTTATCCTCTTTCTTTTGACTTGCATTGTAGAAGACCTACAGTAAAATAATGAAAACTGTCTTAATCTATCACTACTCAGTTTGTACGTTATTAATAATGAAGGCAGTGTAATTAGGCTGCAGAATGCACAGTGAACACAACACTAAGATGTCCTTAACTAACATCTGTGGCTACTGCTTGGCTTATATTGGCACAAGCCCCCAGGATTTTACATGAAAACAGTGATTTGTGTCTGGCATTGCTTTTACAGAGCACAGGGGCTTCATTTTGTACTGGCTGCTTGTTGAAAGACAGCGTGAAATCCATGGCAATGAATGCTCAGCTCTATTTGAGTTGTATTTAAGGTGCAGATCCTGGTCTCAGTGTCACTGCTTTGCTGAAAACTTTTTTCTCTTGTGCCCTTGGTGGCTGAGCTGATGGGGTGCCATGGACAGAAACTCATCTCTAAGAGGCCCTTCTTCTCTTCTGCCCCTTGCTGTCCCCTTTTCCATGTCAAAGCCTCGTGATCCCCATCCTCATGCCATGTTACGAGGAGACCAGGAAGGAACAAAGTGCTTTTCCACTCTGTCATCAGCTCAAGCTGGCAGTTTGATCCTCTGCCCGTGCTGTCCTGACCTGTGACATGTTGGGTCTCTGGTGTCAAAGGCATCAAAGGTGTCTCTGTTTTGACTTGTTCCTGAAATGGTGGGGGCAAATCTCACCCTTAATGCACGTGTAGTGATGCAAGGCCACACTGCCACAGAGCTGGCTGTGTCCATAACAGAATTATGGAATCATTTAGGTTGGAAAAAAATCTTTAAGATCAACATGTCCCATCCCTCCCTCTTTGACAGCTTCCAGCTGAAAAGGGGTGTTTAGAACAAGAGGGATGTTTAGATCATATATAAGGAAGGAATTCTTCCCTGTGAGCCTGGTGAGACCCTGGCAGAGGGTCCCCCGAGAAGCTGTGGCTGCCCCATCCCTGGCAGTGTATGTTTCAACCCTTCTGCCATTCCACCAGACCAGGTTGCTCCAAGCCCCATCCAGCCCGGCCTTGGACACTCCCAGGGATGGGGCAGCCACAGCTTCTCTGGGCACCCTGTGCCAGGGCCTCCCCACCCTCACAGGGAAGAATTCCTTCCTTATATTTAATCCAAACCTATTCTCTACCAGTTTGCCACCATTACCCCTTGCCTGTCAAACTGGAATGGACTGAGGCGCTCCTCTCTTGGCAACTTTCAATCCCTTTTCCCCAGCTTGCCAAGCCTCCAGTGTCTGTTAACGTAACCCGTCCTGTCACAGCCAGAGTCATGATCCGCCCCGAATCTTCCTGCTGTGCTTACATTGTGTATATGATCAGTGATGACTCTGCACAAACAAGAAAATAAACCAGCCCTACAGCTGTATGAATGTATCAGCTCTGTGGAAAACACAGAGAAATGCAACGTTTGCAGAAGGAGGGAGGGGAATTGAGAGCGCAGCGGGTTTTATTGTGGCACATTTGAGAGTAGAGCCCACAATACAGAGTGAATAAAGACCTTATAAAAATACTTGGCAGCAACTCCTCTAAATTTTTCAAGGTATGAGTTTCTTATTTTAGTTGATTTACTGAGCTGACAAAGAGGCAATCATCGTTAATCAAAATAACTCACTCCTGCTCTGAGTATGAGAGCTGAAGTTAGATGAAGGTCATGGAAAAGAGATGATAAACTAGCTCGGGGCCTTTAGTGGCTGGAGATTTTTAGGGAGCTTATTCTAGAGGGGATACAGATTTTGGCAAATGCTGATGGTTTTTAAAATGGTTTTTTTTCAAGCAGTAAGAATTGCATCTCTCGCAGATTCACAGATGTGATGCACTCAAGTATGCATGAAGGGATGATTTCCTGACGGCTTTTAGTAGCAAGAAGTGCTGTATTGGAAAGCATTTGGTATTCTCCTGAAGGCAGGGAGGGAAGCAAAGATTTAGATAAGATACGTAGGAGTTGAGAAGTGATAGGGGCCTGTGAGTGCCAAACCACATTTTCTGGGGAAGCTTCAGGAGACCGAGCCACTGACACTTCTGAGAAATATCTCTCTTGGGCATCATGGAGATTTCTGTCCATGTCTAAGTCTGTCTGTATTTAGGGAAGTGTCTTTCCTTGACCTCTGATGGTGCAATGTCTCCCAGCTGCGTTCCTCACCCTGCTCAGGTGTACACCAGCCCGTGTAGGACTCACCGAGCAGGATGGTGGTGAACACCTTGTTCAGCAGTTTGCTGATGGCTGAGCCCCAAATAATGCAAAACTGAACAGGCAGAAGCCCAAGAATCCTTCAAAATTATGCTAATGATTCTTAGCAAGTTCCATGTTTTGCCTTGAAACTCACTTCTTTAGCTAAAATGTTCTCTGCATTCTGTCTAGAATTAAGGGAAAATATCTAAATTCATGCAAAAGTGATTGCCTGAAGCAGTGAGGACTGCCAGTGCCTGCAAGCAATATCAATTAATGTTCTGGTGCCAGAATTATCAATAGCTCTCTTGCCAGTAGCTTTTATTATCAAAAAACTGGGTTGATAACTGTATATTTCACTTGGAGAACACAACATGTGACCTTAGCATGATGAAGGGACACGAAATCCCTTAGAAATTTTTTTTAAAGTTAAATGTTTTGTGCTTGAGATTAGTTTTCTATTTCTTGTTCTTCTTGCCCCATGGACACATCTGATGAGTTTAAATCTTGCCATTTAAAAGCTTTCATGAGGTATTTTAAATTTCTAAATAATATGCTTATACATATTATTTTGTTTGCATCATCAGTAGCACACACACTCCTGGGGACTGCAAATATCCATGGAAAGCCGACAAAAGAGTGACTCCCAAATACTGGGGACAATTCCAATATTAAGAAAGCTGCAAGTTATAATACAAATAGCATACACCTATGTCAGCTCATGAATTAAATTATATTTCCGAGAGATCTCTTGTGGCAGCCTACTAAAATAATATATTACGTGTTCAGGGGCAGCGTTGGACTGATACAGTGAAAGGGGGATAATTAAAGGCTTTGCAAATCCCAAATGTGCCAGCAGCTGCGGGTCAGCTCGGGAAGCAGCTCTGGGAGCCACACGTGTCCCTCCTGCAAGGATGGAAACCCATTACATGACACTTGTGGAGGATAAACCTGGAGGGGGAACAGCTTCTCTGCCCTGGATAAATATGTAGAAGAAATCCACTGGGAACGATGCAAAAAAAAAAGAGTGGTAGCAGGTGGCAGCACTCCTTTTCACCCTACAAAATGAATATTTAGAGGCAAAATGGAGAGGAGGAGCCAATTAGTGGGATTACTGTGCTTCAAGAGGCAGGTGCTTGCATTCCAGCTAGGAAACTGCTGCTTCCAATGAGATGAAATGCAGGTGCTTTGTATACAACAGAGGCTTTGGCCACGAAGTTTTGCTAATTATAGAAGCAGAGGACAAAGAGAGGTAAAGCTCGACAGCAGCTTGTTTGACACTGAACAAAGGACCCATAAGGCAGCATTAAAACTCAAGAAAAAAATGAATTTTCAGAGCCGAGCAGTTCTGCAGGTTCATTGTGGAAGCCATAAAGAGAAGGGGACGTGGTCCTTTGAATGGTGGGGAACAGGGAGACGGGGATAGCTTGGCTCTGTGTGGTATTGCTTTGGGATGGAAGGAATAAAATGGGATAAAGGGCTTGGCTTTGAGCAGAATAATAACTATGGCCACACATTCCTACTTAAACATAGGAAAAATGAACATCAGAGAACAAACTATGAGTGAGCACCAGAGAAAGGGCTAAAACAGAAATCCTTTCGCTCGTCTGGATGCAGCTCTGGCTCCATCTGAGCCAAGAGTGCCTTTTTCTGGCTGCAGAGCAGATGGTCCCTCTCGGCAGAGCCGGGAGCGAGAGCCGCAGCCGGCGCGGGCAGGGCACGGCGCCCGCATCCTGCGGGAAGCACGGATTGCACAGGATTCACCACCAACCTGTCCTGGAGAGCAAGGGAGGGGCCTTCATGGAGGTTCAAATGATGATTATCTTGTCTCAGTCACAACTTGGAGGTATTCCCGGTTACTACAGGATCAATAAAAGAAGGGAAAAAGGGAAATAACTTTGCTGAGGTGTATTTTAGGGTGTTCAGACCGTGTTTCTCTTAGAGACGTGGCAGTGCTAAAAATTTTGGGGTGTTTCTGCTGCCTGAACCCTTTGCTCCTGGCTGTGAGCTCAGCCCACTCCTCAGCTTTGCTGCTTTCTGGTGCGTGAAACAAAATCCCTTGGCCCTGCCAAGGATGCTCTTCATCAGGTGACCTTCCTCCAGGACAGCAAAGCTCTTGAGAGCTCATTTGTATCCAAAGGATTGTTTCTTGCCGTTTTTAAAACACTGTCACTTGGAACTCAGTGGGATTGGTGCTCAAATGTGGTTGCAATATAGAAATAACAGTTTCCTGGCGTGTCCAGATCAAAGCAGGAGTCAAGAGTTTTGAAATGGTTATAATATTTCTGAGAGATGCGAGATCGAATGGTTGCCAGAAGTAGACATAATTATTTTTGTGGAAACACTCATTTTAGTACTCTTTACATACAGACATAGAGATACTAAAGCCCCAGGTCCTGTTTGGTGTTCCAGATGTTAAAGGCTGATGCAGACAGGGTGAAGGCAGGTTTTGTTATGAGCTTGGAAAGAAGAGAGCAGGACCTGGGGGGCGAAGACAAATTTCTGAAGTTTTGGGTGCCTGTCGCTGTTGTCCGCAGGGACGATGAGATGAAAGACACGGAATTTGAGTCCAGGATAGAATGGAATTATTTAATTAATTACAGATTCATTTATACAGCTTTGTTCGCAAGAGTGGCATAACACCATTGGGTGCTTGACCATACACCTCCCAGAGTGACTGGCTGAATGCTATGACACCCATTTCAAGATATTTTCTTCAGTGTGGAAAACAAGACTGTGCATAACAAGTTTGCGCCTGTGAGAGAAAGTCTTGGTTTACAAAACCCTCTACACTGTTGACAGCTAGCTTGCGAGAGAATAGAGACTTTCATAAGCGGCTGTAAAAAGTAGGAAAACTTCTCTGCCAGCTTTTTTAGCATCTACAGGTGTCCCTCTAAAATAAGTGGCCTCTTGGGTTCATTATCATCATATAACCACTCAAATTGTTAAAGGTGAACAGTGTGGACACAGAAAAATCTGCTGACAGGCTGAGAGAGTTGGAGCTGTTGAGCCTGGAGGAAAGAAGGTTCCAGGGAAGGCTTAGAGCCCCTTGTAGTATCTAAAAGGGGCTACAGTAAGGCTGGAGAGGGACTTTTGACAAGGGCCTGGAGTGACAGGACACGGAAGAATGGCTTATAGGTGAAGGAGGATAAATTTGGGTAAGGTATAGGGCAGGAATTCTTCCCTGTGAGGGAGGTGAGGCCCTGGCACAGGGTGCCCAGAGAAGCTGTGGCTGCCCCATCCCTGGAAGTGTCCAAGGCCAGGTTGGACGGGGCTTGGAGCAACCTGGGATAGCGGAAGGTGGAATGGCAGGAGGGGTGGAATGAGATGAGCCTTTCAACCCAAATTATTCTGTGATTTTTCCAGCTCCTTGGCTTTCTGTGACTGCGGACAGTGCATAACCAGGATTAAACAGCCAAGTCCACGAGGAGAAGAATAGATGGGTAAAAAGCTGGATCAGAAAGAAACCTCCTGGGTGCAGCAAGGACAATAACCGAGGTTTTAAACAATGCATCTCCGTAGGTGTCACAAAAGAGGGCAGCCAGGAGGCAGCCGGGCTCGGGCACAGGCTGGTTGAGAAGCACTCGGTGTTACAGCTCTCAGCTGCCTCGGGCAGGGGAGGATAAGGGTGAATCCTGGGATAGAAACCTCACCGTTGCACTCTTCAGAAAAATGAGAGATCTGAGTAATGCCCTTTTAAACAAAACCTCTAAACAAGGGAGCAGCTGGAAGTATTTGTGAGTGATCCCAGAGTGGGGAACTGGCTGGAAATATTTTTGTGGCTTTCGGAGGCTCTTGTAAGAAAGCTGAGTCTGGGATGGAATAGCCCAGAGAGCAGAGTTGTGAAAGAGCTGTAATTATCATCACAAAGCAATTAAAACCTGACAAGCAAAGGCAGCAGAATGAAGCTTATGGAAGTGGACAGGGCCTTCAAATGTGAGCTTGATAGTGAATCCAAAATACCACGGGGGGAAAAGGTGCCCAAGGCAGAAACTTGGGTGACACTCAGCGAGAGTTGTACCCATGGAGCCATGCTTAACTCCTCAAATACCCACAAACACAGGGAGTTGCCTCCTGCCTATGTCTTTCCTTAGCGACTCGGTGATTTTCCCTTCTGGGTTGTCCAATCCTCCACACTGATTTAAATAAAACCTGAGGCAGGCTGTGTGTGTGTACTCATCCAGGTGTGCTGCTGGATTATTTTAAAGAACTGACCTTATGTAAATTTAGTTGTTATGTGAAGGTGTTTATTTGCTCCCTTCTACCTGAATTTTGCCATTTGCTACTATTTTAACTAAGTCTTGTTAGAGAAAATGGCTCTAATTTGCTCTTGTCTCTCAGATGTGACAAGAGCAATGCACACATAAGTGCCTGGCTAGTTTTCCTCTGTGGCTGGGACTCACCAGTCAGATAAACTATGAAAATTAAAAAAGCCCAAACACTTAAGGACTGTCACCATGTCAGACATGGATTTGCGTGAGAGCTCCGTGTTTTCTCACATTTGAGAAAACTGGCACAAGAACTCGCAAATCTGGAAGAAATGTCCGTGCAGGTTGACTGCACAAATGAATTTAATCGTTTGCACAGAATCTGTTCTGCTGCTTCACACTGTAACGACACCAATCTGATTATTTCTCTTTGCTTTAACCAGCAAAATGTCTCTCATCGGTGTTTGCATAATTAATGCTATAGGATTCGGCTTTGATCCAGCGCCATGCCAGGAATCGCTGTGCTCTCCAATCTGCTGCAAAACAGCACTTTCTAGCACATTATTTTTATTCTAATGCTGTAATATGGAAAGCCCTGCAGTGCCCTGGCTAATGTGGCTTCTTCTGTCTCTGCATCACAGCAGTTGGCTCTTCCCTGACCTGGGAGAGCTACAAATCCCATTAGTTTAAAAGCAACATCATCCTGAATGTGTTCCTGCTTGCAAACTCCAAGCTGTATTTGTCTATTAGATAGATCTACACAGTCTGGTTGTAATTGGAGTGTTTTAAAACCTGCTGGAGCAGCAAAGCACTGTGAGGTGGAATGTCAGAAGTACTTACCCAAGTTTTGCACAGTGGGTTTTGTGATGCAGCTTCCGATTTTGACAGGAGGGTACTCAGGTCTCTGCAGGAAAACCCCCTGTCAGAGGTCACATTTGCTGTGCATGGGGTGGACTGGTTTAACTGGGAAAAACCTTGGAGGTCCCTTTATTGCCTCTCTGAATGATCCATGGACCAAAAGGAATCCTTCTTTTGGTTTCAAGAGAAGGGAGTATTAATAATGATAACACGATCTTCTTGTTACTGTGTGGTGACAGAGGAAGCAGGGAACATAAGGGGTGAAACTAAATAATATCATCACAACAATAATCAATAATGTAATCAAACAAATGATTATACCCTAATAATGAGCACATCCCCTCCTTCCCAGTGAATTCTGCAGCTTGGCTACCTGTGCTGCTCACCAGGCACAGAGCCCTTTGTGCCAAATGGATTGAAAAGAACTTTTTTCCCCCCTTCCCTTCATTTATTTTTGCTCTCCAGCTTCCCCTTCCCACTCCAACCCCCAGAGCCCTTCCCCTCAATACAATGCCTGACCAAATATGCATTATCTGGTAGGATGATATGCCAAAAATACTTTTAACCCTTCATCCCTCCTTTGGTGCCATCTGGCAAAGAGGTCTTGGACCAGCTCCTTAACTCCTCACCATCTGTTTTGCACCTGTAAAGCACAAAGATTGCTGTTCTTGGCCATGTGGGTGTTTGCCTTGGGATGAGTAGGGTGCTTACTGATACAGAACTTTCATGATTGGAAGCACTGCTCTAATCTCTCTTTATAGCTCTAAAGCAATAGTGGTAAAAAATAATGGCTTAAATAACTTAACACACCTGGCCAAATATCAGGGAGCATCCAGCTGTGCCAGGCCTCTTGAAATGCATGGAGGGGAGTTCTGGCCTGCTTAAAAACCTGTCTTGGTTTTCTCTTTTACAGTTCCAAAAATGGCTTGCAGGGGTGGG